>NC_065450.1:114097604-114300104 GCF_917563875.1 Diabrotica virgifera virgifera
TGATTTTAGTAATTGTTTTGTATCTGCGGCTGGAATTGATTGTTCTGCCAATGTTGGTAATTGCGCAGCTGTGTAAGCCCAACGATCAGCTTTTTCATTTCCCTCGATTCCAGAATGAGAGGGAACCCATAGAAAAACTATTTTTGAGTCTGTTTGATGCAGACTGTGTAATATTTCTTTGATTAATATGACTATAGGATTTTTCGTGAAGGTTTGTTGTATGAGTCTCAGTGAATTGAGTGAGTCAGATATTATTAAGGAGTGTTTGGTTTGTGCATTGGAAATGTGCTTCAACGCTTGTAATATGGCATAAAGTTCACCATTTAAGATGCTGTAGGAGCTGGGAAGCTTACATAAATATTTGGTTTCATTGTTTATGTATACTGCTGCTCCTACACCTTGGGAAGACTTAGACGAATCAGTGAATAAGTGGGTATAATTTTTATATTTTGCGACTATTTGTTTATAATTTTGATATATAAGACGTGGATTGGTTTCGTATTTATTATATTTCGTCAACTGGGTGTTTACATGTGTGGTTCTGATAATCCATGGAGGAATGCTGTGTTCATTCATTAACCACGTTCTGGGGAAATGTTGGAGATTTAACGTTGATATATACCGGTGAATTCTAACATAAAAGGGTGGTGGAGAGGTGCTATGTTGAAAAGTTGATTTGAAACGATTACAGAACGTGTTTTTGTGAGCAGGAATTGATGGTATTGATGCTATTCTGGAGGCATAGGATAAACTAAGAATTTGTCGTCTGAAAGATAGAGCTGGTTCGCCCAGTTCGCAGTATAGGCTTTCTACAGGCGTTGTCCTATAAGCCCCTAGAATTATTCTTATTGCGGTGTTGTGTATAGTATCTAAGCATTTTAATATTGAAGGGCGAGCAGATGTGTATGCAATACATCCATAATCAATTTTCGCTCGAATAAGGCTTCTGTATATTTTTAGCAGCATTAGACCATCAGATCTCCAAGACTTGTTTGCTAAGCATCTTAATAAATTTAAGCCCTTTTGACAAGAAAGAGTTAGTGTTTTAATATGATTTTTCCACGACAGACGTTCGTCGAATATCATGCCCAGAAAATTTATGTGTGGAGTATAGCTTAGTTTCTGGTTGTATAGGAATATTGATGGTCGATGCTGCTCTGGTATGTTTCTTTTTGAGAATAATATGCATTTGTTTTGTTTGGGGAGAAATTGTACCCAGACATTATAGACCAACGTTCGAAGTATGTTATGCATTGCTGAAGGCTTTGAGCCATGGTGCTAAGACATCTTCCCTTGATAAACACGATCATGTCATCTGCGTAAAGTCTGGCTACAACTGGTTTCTTTAAATCTTTTAAGACATCATTCATAGCAATTAAAAATAAAATTGGGCTGAGAATTGATCCTTGTGGTGTGCCGTTTAATTGTTTCTTGGTTGATGATATTGTTCCAGAAATTCGGACTTGGAATTCTCTTTGAGATAAAAAATTGCGTATGAAATTTATTATATTGCCTTTCAATCCCCAGTGATGTAGTTTATTTAGGATGATTTTATGGCATGTAGAATCAAAGGCTTTATTAATGTCAAAATAAATTGCTAGACATTTATCTTTAGTAGCAAATGCTTCGTGAATATGACTTTCTAGGTCAATAATGTTATCAAGTGTGCTTCTAGATGGTCGAAATCCGGATTGTTCGGGAATTAATAATTTGTGAGTTTCCAAAAACCATATTAGTCTCTTGTTGATTATTTTTTCTAGCAATTTACTCATGGATCAGGTTAGGGAGATTGGCCTGTAAGATTCAGGCAAGAGTGAAGATTTGTTAGATTTAAGTATGGGGATGATTGTTGTTTTCTTCCAGATTAAGGGGAAGTCACTATTATTCCACATGTGATTAAAGATATCAAGCAGGATTTGTTTCGCCGTTTCTGGGAGATTTTTTAGAAAAACTGGAGGGATGTCATCGGGACCAGAAGAACTGTCTTTTAGTGATGAGAGAGATTCCTCCATTTCTTCTTTTGTCAGTGGCTTGTTTAGAGAATTAAGGTTTTCCAGCTCTTTGAATTCCGTAGGGAGGGCAATGTTATCATTAGTTATATTTCTGTTTATGGAAAGCTTATGATAATAGTCTGCGAATGCTTCACCTATTTCTTTTGTTTGGTTTATTCGTTTGCCGTCATAATCTAATGCTTTAATGACATGGTAAGTTTTGTTTCCATAAATACCTTGTATCTTCCTCCATGCCGATGATATTGTAGTGTTTCTGTTTATGCTTCCTACGAACTTCTTCCATGACTCTTTTTTACTTTTATTGGTAATATATCTTGCTTTTGCCCTATGTTTTTTGTATTCAATTTTACTTGTTGCGGTTTTCTCCCTCCTACATCTATTTAGAGGAGATTTGCTGTTTTGTATTGCTTCGCCACATTCGTCATTCCACCAAGGCACAGGTTTAAATTTCTTGATATGTTTTGTTTTTCCTATTGAAAATTCAGCGGCTTTTATGATTATTTCGTTAAGTTGAGTTACTGCTGTATTTGTGTCCTTCCACTCATTAATTTTGTATATGTTATTCTCAATGGTTTTTGAGAAAGAGCTCCAGTCGGCTTTCTTTATTTTCCATTTCTGATGGATACTATCTCCGTTTGATATTTTGTCTTTTATAATTGAATTCGTTAATTTTATAGGAAAGTGGTCACTGCCTAGTAAGTCATCCATAACTCTCCATTCAAGGTAAGGACTAATAGTTGGGCTACATAATGAAAGATCGATGCAAGAAGAATTGCCAGTAGCTATATTGAATCTAGTATTGCTGCCATCATTCAGTAAACTTATGTTCATGGTGTTGAATATGTTTGATAGAATTCGTCCCCTTCTGTCTGTTTTTTGAGAACCCCAGGAGTAATTGTGGGCATTAAAATCTCCTAGAAGAATGAAAGGAGTTGGAAGTTGATTAACTAGAGACTCCAGTTCATCCTCAATTAAATAATGGTCAGGAGGAATGTATATGTTGCAGATGGTGTAATTTAGTTGTTCTTTAATTTTTACGGCTATCGCTTCTAGGTTTGTATTTATTCTAATTTGTGTTGCTTGTAGATTCTTTGAGACGTAAATGGCTACGCCGCCACTCGCAACTTGTACATTTCGGTTTTTAACGAATTCATTGTATCCCCTCATTTTGTGGACATTTTCGTCTCGGAAGTGAGTTTCTTGTAGACACAA
The DNA here is from genome assembly GCF_917563875.1 of Diabrotica virgifera virgifera. NCBI lineage: Eukaryota > Metazoa > Arthropoda > Insecta > Coleoptera > Chrysomelidae > Diabrotica > Diabrotica virgifera. The sequence continues at coordinate 114,100,829 of NC_065450.1, forward strand.
TATGTCCAGAGAATGGAGGGCTATGATATGCTGTAGCATATTTAAACGGGTATAGTACCCATTTAAGTTCCACTGGAGTAATTGCTCGAATGTATTTATTGGGTATCTTGAGATGTATTTGAGATATCAGATTGGGTATCACTTAAATCTTGGGATTGCTTTAGTAATTTATTTTTTAGCCTTATGACACGAGTTTTTAGTTTCTTAGTATTTGCGTGAGGATGAAGTTCTTCTAACATATCTATTAGTTTTGGAATATCTTCTGTGAAGTCTTCCGCAATGCTAAGAACATCCCTCGATCCGTATGTATTTTCTAGGAGCTGTTTAAGCTGATGGCTGTTGATTATGAAGTGAGGAGAATGAGAGTCGATATAGTTTATAATAGATTCAGTAAGTTCTATTTCTTGATCTGATGTATTAGATTTGGGTTTTTTGTTTTTCTGAACGACTGTTTGGGGAAGAGAGAAGGTAGAAGTATTGGGTGGCATTTGTTCTTCTGGAGTGGCTGGGGTCATATCTTCAGCTGTTCGTTTTGTTGCGGATGAAGTTGTTGACTTAGTAGTTTTGTCCGAGGTTGGGATATTTTCAGATTGAGCAGTGTGATCTGGATTTGTTACCAGATTGGATGTGATCAAAGCAGTATTGGCGACTTTTGCACAATTTTCTACTACTGAGCAACTTTCGGGTAGAATATTATTTATTGAGTGGGAATTTAAGTCATTAGGAGATGTTTCATCCGGTTGAGATATTGACGAGATTGGAACATTATGGGTGTGGATATACATTGGTTGTGATGATTGTTGGGAATGTGGGTTAATATTGCCCGAAGGGCATTGGGATGCAACATGACCCGATAATTTGCAGGTGAAGCAGCGTTGACTGTCTAGGGCTAAAAAGATATGATATGATAGATTATCATGTGTTATTTCTAAGAATTCGGGTATGGTAATATCTGGGGAAGGAGCGATATACACCTGTCTTCTGAAGCTGAGTATGTGTTGGTATTCTGGATTTGATGCACCTATTCTAAGAAAGTTTATTGGAGAAACTAATTTTAATCCAATATTTTCCAGTAAGGTTACAAGAGTTTCGTGTGGGATCGTTGGGCTTACATTCGATAATACTAGTCTGTCTGCTGGTGAAATTAGACGTCTTGCTTTGATGACTTCATTATTGACAACAATTTGACCATGTTGTGTGAAATTCTGCTACAGAAAATGATGTTTATTGGTTTTACCAGAGGTCCCAATTGGAGAAGATAATCTTGAAGTTTTGCTCCCTGAATGGAGCCGAAGATAAATGCCTGGTCTTTGTTAGGATACTTGTAGATATTTTTTGAGACAGTGCTTGCATAAGATGTGTTGGAGGTATTCATATTATTTAAATTATTATCCGGGTGAGTGTTGGTGGATGAAGATTGATTTGTAAATGTTGGTTGTGACATTTTATTTAAAATATTCAAATTTGCTAAGTTATTTTGTTAAATATAATTATTGTCCAAAATATTTTTCCCATGCCGACTCTGCCTTTTGTTGTTAAAAATTCTTTATTTTGCTAGGCGAGTTTTTACTAGCTAATTACTTTTCAGTCTTGTGTATCTGATATCTAACCTCAATCAGCCTAACAAAAATCGTCTGGATGCAGTTAATATTAAAAATTTACTCACAGTTGCTGTTCTTGGTATTTTATGTCACTGCACTAGTAAAACTTAACTATTAAAAGGCTTTTATTTAGCGGTAATTTGTTTAAATCGACCGTAAATTATAAAACGTGTGTTTACAAACAAGTCTCACAAACAAGTCCAATTGCAAAAGTTTAATACCAAAGTTTCTGTCGTTTATTTGTTAACAATTCCATCTATTTGTAAATAGATACCTATGCATATCAAAATAGATACAGATTTGAAGTCTTGCAGTCCATACATAATGAAGCTTCAAATTTTAAGATACTCAACTGAATTTTTTTAATTCTAAACGCGGCCTACTTCGAATTCAAAAGCACGATAAATTACCGATATTTTGTTTTGAGTTAGAGATATCGGAAAAAGTTATTTAAGCAAGTTGTTCCAAATATTATTATAACCCCACATACCAAATTTCATAACAAAATTCGCACTTTTAGATTTTTCATTATTTTTAGTCAGGACCCTAAAATTCGTTGTCCCGAGACGCACGCAACCACGCAACGGAGCCGAGAAGCTACTCTGCCTCTGCCTCCATTGGTATATCTCCGGGCAGCGTGTGATGGCACCGTAGATGCCACTGTTAGGAGACCGGGTCTCCTTAAACGCCTGCTGCGCTGCACGGAGCATTACCAACGGAGACTGCTGGGCTTCTCGGCTCCGTTCATGCATCTAGGGATAACCCAGGGCACTGCCTACAATAATATGTAATAAAACTGAGACGCGATCATGCGTTCTAATGCTAATGCTCCGTACGTATGGATAATTAGTGATAATATGGAATTTACACGTTGTATAATACTGAGAGTGCTTGTTGTTTTCGCGATTCATGATAAACAAAACAGTGTAGAGTATGTAAAAAATTTATGGGGAGGCTGAGCCTCCCTTGCCTCCTCTGACGAGCCGCCACTGGAAAAAAGTAACACCATCATGTACAATCTTATCTTATAAAAGCCTAGGACAACACGTCAAGCAGCAACGATGCTTGACGTAGTCGTTGTGTAGTATCATTGATACGTACTATCAGTGGCAATAATTAGGAAATGGCTAATATCCCAGGAACGTATTTCATAAAGTTATTTTATTGAAGTGTTTAATCTTTTTTCACTATTGAGGAGCAACACTAAATAGCGTGAACACCATACACACTATTACTAATACATATAAAGATAAATATAAGACGGGAATAAATAAATTTAAAAAAGTCACAAGAGCAAAGTTACTATTGTTAAGAATATTTGATATTACTTAAAGTTGAGAAATACAAAACTATAGAGTGAATTACATAAAAAACAATTAATATTTTTAATATATCAAATCTTTGGAGAGACAGTGATACAAATGCAAATTTTTCACAAATTGAGTTATCAACACTACGGTATTATGTCTGGGGACCCAAAAGTCAGTATTGCAACTATTCCTTTATTTAACTGAAATATTATATTTATTTTTTATAAATATAAAACCCAATAAACTTTATTGACAAATAAATAAAACTTTATTGATTTATAAAACCAAATAAACAGTAAATGCAAATAAACCAATAATAGTATAGTATAGTTGATCCAAAAGATGGCATAACCCAGGCATCCAAAGTGAAAATTATCCTTCAACACCAAATTGTTCTATATGGTCCACACAATGTCCAGAAAAAAGTCACACCATTTTGAGAGTCGGGTTTGGGGGGGAGAGAATATTTCTAAAACTATGCGGTTTAGCATGAACAACCCTCTATACAAAATTGTTCTACATTAAATTTGAAATAAAAAAGGCCTTATGCATAATTTTTTTAAAATGAATGGTTCCAAAGTTACGGAGGTAGTATAGTATAACTGGTCTAAAAAAAGGCCTAACCCAAACATCCAAAGTAAAAGTTTTCCTCCAACACCAAAATGTTCTATATGGTCCACATATTGTTCAGTAAAAAGGTACACCATTTTGAGAGTCCGGTTTGGGAGGGAGATGGGAGAGAAGCCGGTAAATTAGTAGTTTTTTTACGTTATTCGTCAATATTTCTAAAACTATGCTTTAGCGTAAACAATGTTATATACAAGAATGTTCTACATGAAATTTAAAACAAAAAATGTTCTATACATAATTGTTATAAAATCAACCGTTCCAGAGTCACGGAGGGTGAAAAGTCGAGGTTTTCGATACTGTTTATATTTTTTGGGCAATATTTATGATATAAACGTTGACTGTACGATATAACTATACCAAAAACCCAGACATCCAAAGTGAAAGTTATTCTCCAACACCAAATTGTTCTATATGGTCCACGTAATGTCCAGAAAAAAGTCACACCATTTTGAGCGTCGGGTTTGGGGGGGGGAGAGGGGGGAGAAATCGGTAAATATAAAAAGTATCGAAAACCTCCACTTTTCACCCTCCGTAATTCTGGAACCGTTGATTTTATAACAATTATGTATAAACCTTTTTTGTTTTAAATTTTATGTAGAACATTCCTTACACTAAAGCACAGTTTTAGAAATATTGACGAAAAACGTAAAAAAAACTACTAATTTACCGACTTCTCCCCCATCTCCCCCCCAAACCGGACGCTCAAAATGGTGTAACTTTTTACTGAACAATATGTGGACCATATAGAACAATTTGGTGTAGAAGGAAAACTTTTACTTTGGATGTCTGGGTTAGGCCTTTTTTTGGACCAATTATTGTATTATACTACCTCCGTAACTTTGGAACCGTTCATTTTAGAAGGTTTATTCATAGGGCCTTTTTTATTTCAAATTTAATGTAGAACAATTTTGTGTAGAGGGTCGTTCATGCTAACCCGTTTAGTTTTAGAAATATTGACGAAAAACGTAAAAAAATACGAATTTGCAGTTTTCTCCCCCCTCTCCCCCCCCCCCCCCAAACCCGACGCTCAAAATGGTGTGACTTTTTTCTGAACATTATGTGGACCATATAGAACAATTTGGTGTTGGAGGATAACTTTCACTTTGGATGTCTGGGTTTGGGTCTAATTATACAATACTATAAGCTGTTACCGGCATATAAAAATTATAAACGTAAAAATGCATAAGCTATCAAAATTCCGTATTATTTATCCTTGTTAAACGTATTGTGATTTCTGTGGTAAAGAGACTTAATTTTGCGATACTAGCTTCTGTGAGTTAAAAAAAGACCTAGTATTAAAAGTAATTCGTGAATAATTTCATGCATGGCAAAAGATAGCTTAAAACCCTTATAAACAAATTAATGTACAAAGCAAATTACAACTTAAAACGAATATAACTTTAATGCACATAAAGATAAAATAAGTTACCAAATTTTGTTTGAAAGTCTATAAATTAAGCTTTAAAATGAGACTGTGTAAAGCATACGTACCTAGAAGCCAGGCTACGATCTGAAAAGCTTCGAATAATACTTATTTTGCAACCATTTTGCACTAATTTTACAATATCTATAGTATAGGTCTAATTATGGGATTAAAGTTTAGTGAACGCCATATTCGTTGTTTTTTTAAGGTACAAATTTGATTTGAAAAAAGGTTTTCTATCTCTTTTAGTTTACGACTAGAGCGTTATAAACCCTTATGAAGCCTTACAAATAGGAGACAATAGTGATAATTAATAACTGATAGATTTTTTTACTATATTTGATTTAATACTGACACCTGGTGGAAAGTTATTAAACAAATAAGAACCAAAAATCTAAGAATATCCAGACATCACTTTTACAGTATTTGTTTCTCATTCACTCATGTATCTTATACTTTAAAGCGCCGCTGTCTTGTTCTCTATCAAATTTTAGCAAATTAACATTATCGCTGTGCATTGTGCCTATCTTATTCCCTGCATAGTAGGAGTTGATGTGATCGATTGCTCTATAACTGTTTATCTCTGAACTGCATCTTGATATCCAGGACGCATCTTTACAATATACGTACGTTATGGCTTCTAGCTATCGTCAACCGTAAAATCGAAATAATAATATGTACGAAAATAAAATGTTTATACTATACATTGCTGATGTTTGTCTGTTGATATTTGTTTGAACTGACACCAGGGCTTTATAATTATGTGTAAAATACTAATAAATTATAAGTACCAATAAGTGTACCAATAAATTTTCAATTTAAAAATCTTTTAGTAATGTTTGTAATATTTTCAGTATTATTAATTTTGCTATTAGGATTGAAAACTACTTCATCTTTCAATTGCCAGATGACGCTAGTCACCTAATACCTTCACTTCGGTTGCAATGGGTGGGAAAAACTCTCGATGCTGGTCATTTGGGATATGGAGAACAGTGCCTACGTTCTCTCCGATGAGGCTCCAATAAGAGGCGAAAATCGCGATTCAGAGGACTGGACTGCGCTTCGTATTCTAATTGAAAAGTAAGATTGTTTTGCCCTCGCATTGCAACTGAATAAAAATGGTATACATTTTTATTTTATAGTCGTATTACTCCGTAGAGTAACCAGGTGCATTTTCCGTTGGAACTTTACCAAGCTGCAGATGCGGGATGTGAATTGCATAGTGTAGAATTCCTTCCCTTTGTCTTCACTGCAGCATCCATGTGCTTGAAAATTGTAGAAGCCTTGGAGGTGTCACCAGGAAAGTGTACCAATAAGTTTTCAATTTAAAAATCTTTTAGTAATGTTTTTAATATTTTCAATTAGCTATTAGGATTGAAAACTACTTCATCTCTTAATAAATTATAGTTTACAGAAACATGTACATTGTACATGGCGTCCCATTTTAACATTGGTGAAAAAAATGAGAAATTTAAGGAAAAATAATTGTGTCTCTTTGGGGGGTGCTATTACAACCTCTTGGTAAAATTCGCAGGTACTTTTATTTCACAAAAACGGAGACAAACACAAACTTTGAAAATTACAGACCAATAAGCCTGGTACCACATCCGTACAAACGACTTACCAAAATAATTACCAAGAGACTATCAAATAAATTCGATAGTTACCAGCCTGTTGAACAAGCAAGATTGCGCAAAGGTTATAGAACCATTACCATAGAACACCTACAGATAATAAGAACACTTATCGAAAAGTTAACGAATACAATGAACCTCTTCATTTGGCATTTGTGGATTACAATGTATTCGATTCCATAGAATTCTGGGCCGTATTAGAACGAATGAATAAAGCAAGGAATGAATCCAGATATAGAATACTCCTAAATTATGTATATATTATATATACAATAATGAAACCATGCAAATAAATGTATCAGAAGGTCTAACAACAAGCAAAATAAAAACGGAGAGAGGAGTTACAAAGGGAGACACTACCTCTCCAAAATAATCTACTCTTGCATTAGAAGATGTGTTCAAGAAGCTAAATTGGGAACAAAATTGGGAAGTTAAATTGGGAATTAAAATTAATGGAAGATTTTTAAGTTATCTAAGATTTTCCGATGACATAGTACTTATTCATAAGCAACAATACAAGATCTAATTTACATTCTTAAGAAGGTTAAACAAGAATTCGAGAAAATCGGTTTAGAAATGAATTATTGAAATGAAGTAAAACAAAAGTGATGGCAAATCAAAATATACCTAGGTCAGAAGAGTATATATACCTTGGTCACACAATCAAACTAGGCAAACAGAATCAAACAGTAGAGATAACTAGAAGTACCCGAATAACTTGTTAGTAGTAGGAAGACTCAGTGATGCGTTAAAAAACAAAAAGGTACCAATAAATCTAAAGAAAAGTGGATTCAATAGTTGTATTCTACCAGTTATGACCTATGCAATGAAGACCATGACACTTACGGAAGTATCAGCCAATAGACTGAGAACGACACAGAGGACGATCGAGAACTATCTTAGAAGTATCTCTGAGAGAACATATTGGAAATGAGGATGTGCGAAGCAGGACGAAGATGGAAGATGTAGTTGTAAAAATTGAGCAAATTAAATGGAATCGGGTAAAGTGGATAAGCAACATTGTACATTGGAGACCATGCGAGCATAGTCGTAGTAGAGGAAGACCACAAAAACGATGGCTAGATGACATCAAAGCAAAAATGGGGAGAAAGTGGCACCAAATAGCACAAAACAGAGAAGAATGGAGAACTCATAGGGAGGTTTGTCCAGGAGTGGATGTAAATATGCTGAAGAAGAAGAAGACGAATGTCACTATTTATAATCTTAAAAGTGTCAGAGATGGTTTTAACTCTCCTTCCTATCTTTATCAAATGTAATATTTTAGACGTTATCCACAGTTTTTTAAATCTTCTTTTCAAATTTCTATTTGTTCTAGAATAATATATATGTAGTCACAATTTCCTTCATATCTGACTTTAAATAACTTCAAACAACATTGATATTTTCAACAGTGTACAATAACATAGTTCATAGCAATGGTTATTATAAATACATTATTTACAATTATTAGAACATCAGTTAATATTTCATTAGGTGTTATATGAGACCACAAACCTACTTCCATTACAAAGTTAATCAAAAAATTATAAACAATTATATGTTTTTATTTATGCAAGTTGTGTGGGACCGAATAAAACCACAACCAAAGGAATTTTTAATGCGTCAACTAGCTTTTGTCCTATGATTCTACATAATATGTTTTGACTATTAATGTACATAAATAAACAATTAATAAAATATACCAATGCGGTCCTGTCCAACTAAACGTGTTGTTGTTTATAAAAGTGTGTGTTACATTGTGAATATAACTCAATTAAATTTCAGTTATAGAGTACCATGTAATATTATTTTAAACAAAGTATAAAAAAACGAGAAAAGTTTAAAAAATACTAATTTAAGAACTTGTTATTTCGCCGCACTATGACACTGTACTCTGTTTCTCCAGATTTACTAAGGGCTGTTTCACATTATAAGAATTGTGAACGTGTGAGGGTTTTCTCGTGTGGTAGTTTTGACGCACTTGTCTTTTTCACACAATAAGAATTGAGTCGCACGAAGATATTTTGCTGTGTTGTTTGGTATATTATTTTTATTTACACTTTGTGGCTGAGATAGGTATATAATACGATGTCTTATATATATATATATATATATATATATATATATATATATATATATATATATATATATATATATATATATATATAGTGTTGACTACTATATCCAACACTAAATACAAACCACATAATTTATTTAGCATGATATGGTTATATAGAACGGGACCTATATTTCTATAGTATTTTGTGTGAAATTTAAAAAGTGTCTAATATGTGACTTAATAAAGTTAATGTCCTATGCTGGAAAAAAGAAGAAGTGATTAAGACAGGTGGCGTTTCGATAATTGACAGTCGAAACGACACATGACTTAATTAACAATTACTTGTCAAAAATGCCGGCCACATGGTGATTTAAAAAATGAATTTTAATACTTAATAAAGGCTTTGATTGCCATTTTTCCTCCAGTTGGGAGATGTGATTGGTTTGTTTTTGTGACAATGTGTGGTTTCATATCAATTTTATTATGCACTAAGAAATAGTGTCAACATTTAGGTAAGATTAAAAAAATAACATCTTTAATTTATGATGATTGTAAAGAATGTTTTTCCATTCCAGCAAGTTCTGATGAAGCCCAAAATTATGTGGCGAAAGCTTTACTTTTAATAAAAGACACTCACTTAGAAGCACCCGTTTTTTATTGCTTCCTTAGTATTGGGTCGTTCCCGGTTACCTTCAACTGTCTTTGTTTTACCAGTAACCCGTTACTGTCTTTGACTTTCTTTATATATATATATATATATATATATATATATTTACTCCCAGCGTATGAAGTGAGCCACATATCAAAAGAAACTGCGGTTGAAGTGAGGTCCTGTACAAAGTGAGGTCCAGTATACGGACCTCACTTAGTCAATCAATGTAAGACTTTTTCGTAGACATGTACTGATAGCAAACACTGTTTTTTTACAAAAAAAAGTGGGACCTCACTTTGTATGGTCCACATCAATTTTTAGTTCACAGATTTTCCGCATAGAGGCGCTGACTTTGGCGTATATTTTCTAACCATGTATATTCTATGCCCTGTTGAATAACTTATGATACACATAGTGAGGACCATACAACTGGCAACATCTGTTCAACCAATCTTTAAAACAGTGGATCGTCAATCGTCGCATAAATTCAAACAGTACAAAAATGTTTAATACTTTAATCCTTTTTGAGAGCGTAGGTGCAAAATTTCGGTCGAGTTCTTTTTAAACACATTTATTTTTTTCGAATCCTGAGATAACTAATACGTATTTTTAAAAAATTTAAACCCAAAATAGAAGACTACATTATTCCCGAGGGCAGAAAGTCCCTTATAATGAACAAAAAGTTTCTTTTGTAATATATATTTAAAATTAAAAATAAGACTATTTTTTTTCACCCCTGTGACTTATTAAAATAAATATTATAGAAGTTCTCAAGGACTTTCGACCATGGATAATACAGTAATATTTCTTTCTGCGTTTAAATTTTTTAAAAATACTTAAGGTTTTCTCAGTATTCGAAAAAAATGAACGCATTTAAAAATAATTCGAGCGAAATTTTTGCGCATATGCTCTCAGAAAGGCTTAAAATACTATAAATTTTTGTAATCAGTATTTCAATAGTTATTTATGATATAAGTGTTAAAAGTACACGTTTAAGGCACGCATGTGAAAGTTTGCAGAATGAGCGACAGCGAGTTCTGCAATTCACATGAGTGCCTTAAAAATGCACTTTTTAACACGCATGTCATGCAATATTTTTTCTACAAACGTAATTACAGGACAATATCTACAAAAACTTTTACTTGAACTTGACTGACATTCCATTTTTATATTTTTTTAACATTACATCAAAATTGCCTATACGATCAATACGAATTGCAGTGCCATAAAAATTTTAAAGCACTAGTGCCTTAAAGCAGCGCCGGATAAAGGGGCGGGCGAGCAGGGCGACCGCCCGGGGCGCCAGAATTTGGGGGCGCCAAATTTTGAGAGACGCTGATATATAAATATAATATTTACCCCCCTCCGTGGCTCAGTGGTAAGAGCGCCTGCCTTTGGATCGAAAAAATCCGAAAGGTTGTGGGTTCGAATCTCACCAGGGTCGGAAATTTTTCATTTATTATAAATTAATAAATGAATATAGTTTCTGTCCTCGTGGGATCGGTTCTCACCGGAGGGACCGCAGACGTTCGGATACAATTAGCGTCTCTTTGCAAAGACAATGACGTCGACATTGCAAAGTAACAAGCCACTTACTCAACACACACACTACTTACACATGACACTAGGTACCTAACTGTTCAAAATTACCGTACCTACCATGCCAATGGCCATTAGTTGTCGAGGCATTAGCTAAACAAAAAAAAAATATAATATTTTTTACATTCACTATTTTTTTGGACTTTAAAGATTATCTTTGGGCTAAGATTACTCCTAAGACAATTAATATTAAATAATTGTAACAATAAGAAAACTATTTCTAGCTCACAAAAATTCTCTAATAAAAATAATGCAACCTAAAAATTGTTATGGCTTTTAAAGGTCATTTGTCAGGTAATACCTATCACTTTTATGGTATTACAATGTTATACATACATACTTAAAATACACGAAGATCAGATTTACGAAGTATAAACAAATTTATGAAGAGTCAGTGATATTATTATACTGCTGCTTGTCATTATAGCCTCAATGGTTAAATAGTTTTGTCTTCCTGTTCTGTAAACTTTGCTTTATCAACATTGTCGTGTGTCCGGGGGTGTGTAATTTGAAAAAAAAAAAAACAAACCAGGTATATCTATATGAATTAGAATTGACAAGTTCTTTTTCATAATATGAATATATAGAAATTTATTTCGAATACTTTGTACGCGTTAAGATGTTTCACTTTTTGCATAAAAACGGCACGAACGACGTATGAAAAAAAGGAATAATAGATTTTTGTATATATCATAAATTGAACGAGTAATTCCAAAATGATTTGTTATTTGAAATATCTCAGTGGCGTACTATGTTTTTCTTTAAAAAAATTCACACCATTTCAACAGTAGATATAAAATTATTAATTTTATGTCAAAAAATGCGCAATAATTACCTCTTAAAACAAATCAAATTTCATTTGCATATCTGAACCGGTTTTAGAACAATAAAGAAATCGTCAGTTTGTAAAAAAATGTCAACACCCCATATCTCGGAAACGAAGTATTTGCTGACATACGCTTATAGAGCAAACTGTCATTATTTTTTCATATAGAATTACCCTTTAAAGTTTGTCGCATTTATTTAGAAACATCCTGTTTTTTCTTGACCACCCTGGATTTCCATAGTTTTTCCTGTATTATTTCACTTGACCGTTATTTTCAGTTCTTTCTGTTTTTCCAGTCCTGCAGGTTTCTTTTCTAATATTGCTTCGTCCATTTTATCTCTAAAAGATTTTCGGGGTCTGTCTCTCTTCCTTCTTCCTATCGGGCTCCAATCTGTTATTCTGTTTATCAACGATTTTGGTCTGCTCTTCTGCCATGTCCATACCAGGTTAATCTCTTTTGTTCTATGTTGTCTATTATCCCTTGAATTCATTACCATTATTTTCTTAATCTCTATGTTATTTATTCTATCCCTTCTACAGCTTCTACTTAGGCCGCGTTCAGAGTGGACGAGCAAAGAGCAAAGAGCAAAGAGCAAAGCGGAGAAATCAAACTCATACTGGGAAATGGAGGTACACAGAGTGCTAGCAAAGAGCAAAGCGGCGAAACCAAACAAGTTTGATTTCTCCGCTCGCACTCTTTGGTCCATGTTGTGAGACCGCTCCCGTCTGAAAAAAATGTTGATTCGGTTTCTTTGTCAATTCCTATTCAAAAATGTCCCCTTTAAACAAATCTGAAGAGCACCGGGCGGAATTTTTGGGCAGAAATTGTTTAAACAATTTTATCTACTGTGTTATATTATGTGTAAGTTTTTAGTTTGTGAAAACTGTCATTCTAGATAGCAGTGCGTGAAGTGTTTAAAGTGAGCGTGAAGTAACAATGTATTTTAAATGGGACTTACTTTTTCGCACTGTAACACACTTTCATATAATCAAATATCCTTAACTTTGGCTTTGTCATGGTGATGACATAATGAGCAATAAATTACGACAAAAGTTTTTACAGTTTTGTGGTTTGAAAGAAGTTAGAATTTTTAAATATCAAAGTTCTAAAAATTGTAGAATAGAAATGAATTCCAGTGACGAAGAGTTACAGTTTTTTTATTTGTTTATGGTAGAGTAGATAAAATATTGTATGAAACTGTGCGTGAAGTACTTTTTGCGAACTTACGTGATGTATAGCACTCGCGCCGCTGTCGCTCGTGCTCTAAATATCGCGTGCGTTCGCAAAAAGCATACTTCACGAACTGTTTCATAAATAACTATTTTTAAGCAAATACAAAAGATCACGTTTTTTGCTCCGGAACATATATTTTTAGGTTTTTGGGTTATTCTAAACAAAAAAGGTATAGTCTGTTCGCTAAACTCAGACGCAACTTTCTAGATAATTTAGTCGGTAATTTTGCCAATTTTAGTAAAATTGGCAAAAAATAATTACTAAACAGTTAATAATCACTAAATAGTTAGTGATTTTGCCAATTTTTGCAAAATTGGCAAAAAACAAAAAAATTATCGACTAAAATATCTAGCCAGTTGCGTCTGAGTTTAGCGAACCGACTATATCTTGTAATTTTTCCCAAAAATTAATAGTGTTCGAGTTATAGGCGATTTAAAATCTGAAAAATGCGAAAATACGCATCTTCGAGGCTTAAAAATTCATATTTCAATTAGTATTTTTGAGGTTGCCAGATACTTAAATTGATGATTAAACATTCAGCTTCGATTCTGAAGAGTGATCGCGTCTAACCTTAATTTATACAGTTGTTTTTTAATTGTTAAATATGCGTGTTTATCCGATATTTCTGCCGGTGCGGCGCGCTCTATTTCAAAAATCTCCTATTTCCTCCGAAAATTATTTTTTCTAGATTTTTTGGGACATTCCAAATAAAATAAGTTTCTTGACATTTTTCTCAAAAGTTAATAGTTTAAGGGCCGGTTGTTCGAACGCTAATCAACAATGATCATTATTAAATATTTAATTACTGTCACCAAAACTGTCAATGTCAACTTTGTTTGGGTTGCTGAAAACATAATTAATTACAATTATGAGGTTTATTATTAATTATGTTAATAATTATTGTTATATTAATTGATTATAGTCTCAGAATTGTAATTAATTATGTTTTAATAATTGACATTGACAGTAATTAATTATTTGATAATGATCATTGTTGATTAGCGTTCGAACAACCGGCCCTTAAAGTTATAAGTTAATAAAAAACTCATTTTTGGATTTTAAATCGCTTATAACTTTAAAACTGTTAACTTTTGAGTAAAATGTCAAGAAACTTATTTTATTTAGAAAATCCCAAAAAATCTAGAAAAAATAATTTTCGGAGGAAAATAGGAGATTTTTGAAATAGAGCGCGCAAAAAAATCGGATAAACACGCATATTTAACAATTAAAAAGCATCGGTATAAATTAAGGTTAGACGCGATCACTCTTCAGAGTCTTGAAGCTCAATGTTTAAACTTCAATTTAAGTATCTGGCAACCTCAAAAATACTAATTTAAATATGAGTTTTTAGGCCTCGAAAATGCGTATTTTCGCATTTTTCAGATTTTAAATTGCCTATAACTCGAAAACTATCAATTTTTGAGAACATTTACAAGATACCTTTGTTGTTTAGAATGACCCACAAAACTTAAAAATATATGTTCTAGAGCAAAAAACGTGATGTTTTGTATTTGTTAAAAAAAAATTGTTTAAACAATTTCTGCCCATAAATTCCGCCCGGCACCCTTCAGATTTGTTTAAAGGAAATTTTAAAATATTTTTAAATAGGAATCCACAAAGAGACCGAATCGGAAATTTTTTCAGACGGGAGCGGTCTCACTACATGGACTACTGTGAGAGTAAAGTATCCATACTGCCGAGTGGAAAAGAACTAAACTCTCGTCTAGCGTAACTACCCGCTATTAGCACTTCTTTGCTCTTTGCTCTTTGCTCGTCCACTCTGAACGTGCACTTTTTGCCCTTTGCTCTTTGCTCGTTGCTCTTTGCTCTTTGCTCTTTGCTCGTCCACTCTGAACGCGGCCTTAGGTATTCGATCTCTGTTGCTCTTATTTTGCATTTGGTTTTCGTATTTTTTATTCAATTTTCACACCCATTATTCAGAATACTTTTTGTCATGGTGTTATATTATATTCTTCTTTTTGTTTTTATACTGATGTTCTTATCCCACAGTACCGGGTTTAATTTTAGTATGCAGCATATTGTTTGTCCTAGTAACTCGATACCTAAAACCATAGCTTGGTTCTATAGGTATCGAGTCATAGAGATAATAAAAAGCTCATGAGATAATAAAAAAAAAATAATGAATGATTTTATTTGAATTTGCATAGATGATTGTAAGGCCAAGGATATCACAACGGCTCTAAAAGGAAGAGAAAAAATAAAGATGTACAAGCTCGCGTTTGCAAAGAATATCCGCATGCTATTTTATGCCACTCCCTCAATTTAGTTATTGGGGATGCAGCTATATCTTGCGCACAATCAACATGTTTTTGGTCTTGTAGAAGATTTATACACATTAAATGATATAAATGAGTCAGATTAAATAAATTATTGGACGAATTTTTTACTAAGCAACAACATTTTTGTTTAATTTAGTAGTATTTTGTATTTTGACAACGACACCCGATTTGGGCGTCGAAACGATAATAAAATTATTTTTTTCAATTTAATTGTGGCTTATTTTCCATCTAAATAGGTATTTATACACATTTTTTACTGGTTGTTGATAATGTGCATTTATCTTTTACCTCGCTTCTTCGTCGCTTGAACTTAAAATGTGCTCGCTATGCTATGCCCTATGTTGGATAAGTTATAAGTAATAACTATCCTACTATTTTTTAAATAAATATATTTTTACATAGTTCTTTATGGTAAAATTTTGATTTTTTCCTATTTTTTTATATTTGCAGTAAATTTGTATATTCTTATATGAAGGGGCGCCAAATTTTATTTTGCCAGGGGCGCTCAGAACCCTAAAACCGGCCCTGCCTTAAAGTAGCATTTTTAACGCCCGTATGGAGTTCTAAAAATTGCATTTTTAACACGGTTGTAGAAAAAAGCCTTTAAATGAGGTGTCACATGATGTACTTACTTTCCTATTTAAAAAAATCAAAGTTGTGCCTGTCACCTGAAGAAGAACTCTCCACTCGAACGCTCACTGTCCACGCTGCGCTCAAAAGCCACCTCCTGACCGCCCACGAGGGACGCAGGCTCGCCTGTCGTTGTACAATGGTTTCTAGGGAGACTGGTCGAGAGCAAAGCACGGACAGTACACGTAAATGTCTATGGAACCAACAACAATCCATCAAAACTTTCTTCTCTGTTGACTTTTAGCCTTCTGGACACCACCGTCCGGCATAACCAAGGAAAAACACCAGGACACGACACTTGCCCCAGTGTGTTTTTCGGACTGCTTGCTTTTACTGCCACACAAAACATTCACGACAAACCCTGAAGAGGACAAAATCCTAAACGGGGACACACATTGAACGCATTTCTTCTTAGCATTTTATCTAAACAAGCAAATCAAACAATGTAGTAGTAGTGAAGAAGAGGGATCGCGTAAAGTTCGAAACATTGACGCTATAATATACTATGATTATTTTAAAAATCGACCTATCCGAGCGTTTTTCTTATGTGCTAAAAATAAATAAGTTAATAAGGGGGGTAAAACTTATTCCAGCGAACTGTATTTGTAACAACCAAGGTAGGGATGGCGATTGTTGAACAAAAAACCGGTTTTAGGTTATACCGGTTTTTTACTTACGGTTTAACCTGGCGGTTATAACTGGTCAAAAAAAGCGGTTGTTCCAAAAACCATTTTTCGGTTTTTTTAATCAGAAGCAAATACTCGATAGGTTATAATGTTAATATAATGTTATATGTTACATACATTTATATTGCAATTCAGTTTGCTCAAGTTTCCTCCCGAAAAATTCCCCAACCAATTCAACCTATAAAAATTTTCCCATGTGCTTTCAAATTACCCTAAAAATGGGCGAAAGTACCCCAATCTGGCATCTCTGATTCGTCGCTTGTTGTAGACGGCGTCGGTGTATATTGCGTTGTCAATTGGGATATTCCCAAAACTCCCAAAAGTGATGATCCTACCGATCTACCGACATGTCCCTAGGATCTATCGAGTTTAAAAAAATATCCAAATGACATATTTTACTTAAGAGGAAACAGTAGCGATCAACAGGTAGCGAAAACGCGTTCCAAGATTGCGGCTGTAATTTTGAATATTTTTTCGAGATATGTGGCACACGTATTCGTAATATAGTCCAGAGAAATAAGGTTTTTCTCGTGACACATCCCCCTCCAGGCCGAAACCAAATTTTTTGAGTAGTATGGACATCTATATTATTAACCTATATGTTTCCTGCAGCCGATTTTGATGATATACATAGTTATAAACAAATGAAGATCGAAAAACGGTAAATTATCGCTTTTTTCGTCTATTACCAAAAAGTTAAGCACTTTAAACAAATTTGAGAGTAAGAAACTCATCAATCGTATAAAAAACGTCAATATGGCATTCGCTGAATATGTCCAACCTTATTGGTTGCTTAGAAAATTGCAAAATAAATCATAAATATTGAGGTTTTATAAATATTCGTAACTTAGGTAAAAATTAACTTAGAATCTTCTTATTACACGGAATGCCGAGACTTCTTGTACTTAAAATGTATTTTAAATTTCAAAGCAATTGGTCAAATAGTTTAAAAGTTATTTAATTTAATTTTCCCAAATTCATTTTTTTTGCAACACTACAAGTCAGAAAATTATGAGGTTACAATAATACTTCTGACAGTTTATGAAAGAAAAACATTTATACTATTACCTTAATTAAAAATAAATGAAAAAAAATAATTTTAAACAGTGTGAAATTATTTTGCAAAAACATGTCCATTCTTTGCTTACTTATAAACAATTAGAATAACTTTTTAACCGTTACCCGTAGAAAAATTATTTTTTCATATTTAGAAAGACTGAATTTTTATACACATTTAGAAAGAAAAACAACTGTTCTAGGACATTTAGGGACAAAGTTAGCCCCCCCATTTTTTTAATTCACATGTTTTTGCAAAATTATTTTGCAATATCTATAATTATTTTTTGTCATTTTTTTTTAATTAAATTAATACTGTAAATTTTCTTCTTTCATAAACTATCCAAAATATTACTGTAACTTCATCATTTTCTGACTTACAGTGTTGCAAAAAAAATAATTTTGGATAAACAAATTAAATAACTTTTAAACTATTTGACCAATTGCTTTGGAATTTAGGGTATAATTTAAGCACCATAAGTCTCAGCATTCCATGTAATAAGAAGGTTCTAAGTTAATTTTTACATAAGTTATGAATATTTATAAAAACTCAAAATTTATGATTTATTTGTCAATTTTCTAAGTAACCAATAAGGATAGACATATTCAGCGAACGCCATATTGAAGTTTTTTATACGGTTTATGAGTTTATTACTCTCAAATTTGTTTAAAATACTTAACTTTTTGGTTATAGACGAAAAAAGCGAAAATTTACCGTTTTTTGATCTTCATTTGTTTATAACTATGTATATCATCAAAATCGGCTGCAGGAAACATATAGGTTATTATTATAGATGACCATATTACTCGAAAAATTTGGTTTCAGCCTGGAGGGGGATGTGTCACCAACACGATATTTTTTTTCCTTATTTCTCTGAACTAAATATAATAAAGAATGGCGGTACAGAGCCCAATTTAAAAAATATATTAATATGTGGAAATTACTCTGTAATTAAATACAATATTAAAAAAACGAGCCTGTACCGCCACTAAGAAGAACAAAAAAATACACTTTCTTCAAATAAACTTTTTTATCCGATGCCTAGATTTTATGTCATTTTGGAACTACTAAAATTTTTTATTTCATTAGTAGTTCCAAAATGACACAAAATCTAACCCGTGTTGAGCTGCCCCCCCCCCCCCACTTTCAAAAATTAAAAAACAAATAGCCCTGATTTATGAGCTATTTATGAGCTCTCATATTCCGCAAACTAAAAATTTTGCTCGTTCCACTGAGCAGGAATTTAATACCCTAGTGGGGGGGGGGGCTGATTAAAAATAGGAATATTGAATCGGTTTTTGCGGCAGAATTACGAGCTATTTATGAGCTCTTGAAATTATATAGTTTCGATTTTTGAGCTCATCCCCTTCACCCCCAAACAACCCTTTAATTGATTTAATTTAAGAGAAAGATGCTGAGAAAACTTAAAATATATCGTATTGCGGATATAATTCCTATAGCTTATATACTCTAAGAATAAACTATTAAATCAAGAGCATTTCGATTATTGAGCTACAACCCCTTCGCAAGAAAACCACCCTATCTTCCCGGCTTAAGAGAAAGTTGTACTTAAAATGCGTTAAACTAATTATTTGGCGACTACATATCATTTAATAATTTATAAGCTTCCAAATTACGCGCATTTAGATCAGTAAATTGCAATTTATTTTGTATAGTGCAGTCACTGAAGGTAAAAATCAACGATTACCTTCAATTTCGGTGAACCTTCATCGATATTTACGAAAATTGGTCACTGGTTAGAGGATACGTCAAGAAACAAAGGTGACATGGTACCGCCTTGCGCCTTTATCCTGAGGGTGGATACCGCCCCTTCTCGGGGGTGAAAATTATTTTATAAAAAATAACTGCACAAATCAATAAAAGAACAAATTAAAGGCAAAATTTATTATATAAAGTTAATAAAATAAGTCAATACTTTTTAAGTTATTAAAGATCAAAGATTTTAATTATTTGTGAAAAAAATGCAGGTTTTGAAGAGGTTTTTTGTAAATCACTGAAAAACTGTAAGTTTTTACAAAAAAATTTAATAGTAGTTTAATTCGTATAGCTTATATTCTAAGAATAAACTCTTAAATCACACGCCTTTCGATTATTGAACTACAACCCCTTCGCAAGAAAACCATCCCATATTCCCGGCTTAACCCGCCGTTACACGCGTCTTCTACTGTGACGTGGTTGCACGCGTATGAGCGTCGCCCTCACCTACATCAATTCGACTTATTTCGAGGAAGAATGAATGTCAACATGTATAAATATAAAATGGGTTGTACTCACATATTATAGAAAGTCTCGTAAACCATTTTTTTTATTAATTTAACAAAACAAAAGTAAAAATAATATACATAGATCAAAAGCAAGTTTTCTTAATTTTCAATTTCAGCAAGCCACTGAAGAAATTAACGTTCTTTACGCGAATTCATTTTACTAAAAATACAAATTAAAATTAACAACTGTTCTGAAGCTATTTCTTTGTGGCATTTATGTAATTAACTATTAATATTTTCTATTATGATAACGACGTCGGAGGTGGAATTCGAAACGTCAATTAAATCAATTTTTCAAGTTAAATTGTGGCTTATTTCCCAATTAGAATAGGTAAATTTAAAAATGGGTTCTTAACCAGTGGCGCACCTAGAATTTTCCTCTGGGGGGGTCTTGCTTGGGCACCGAAAGTTTTTTGTATTATTTGTGAAAGACAAGTTACATTTTCCTACTTTCTTTTATATATATTTCTATATGCTCTGGGTGGGATTTTAACCCCCAAACCCCTCGCTCGGTGTGCCACTGTTCCTAACCTAATCCAAACAATAATATTTTAATTAAACCTACCTAAATATTAAATAAACACCTAAAAGTTTCTTTGAGATAACAGAAACGTGATTTCACCGTGATTGCACGCGCAGTGAGGAATTCCCTCACTTGAAGAGGGATGTCTCTTCTTCCAACTATTACAAAGCACACTGACTGCCTGAAATATTTTATAACTTTTTCATACCCTCTCATGAACCATGCTAAAGGCATTCCTGGGTGCTTAAGGTTATCGTATTAGTTTACACAATTTCATTTGTTATAAACAAATATGGTGAGGGATTCCCTCATAGCGCGTGTAATGGCGGGTTAAGAGAGGGTTGTACTTAAAATAATTTAAATTAATTATCTGTCGACTATATATTGTTTAATAATTTATGAGCTCGCAAAATATACGCATCTCAATTATTGAATTGCCATTTTCTTTCTATAGTGCAGTAACTGAAGGTAAAAATCAACTATGACCTTCGATTTCGGTAAATCTCCATTCATTTTCACGAAAATTGGTGAGCGGATTTTGATACTATAAACTTTTTCTGGATCTTATGTTTGATAGGTATTTCTAAGTACTTTGACAAGTATTTAGTACCTAAGTGTTATAAAATGCATCTCTTTCCCGTTATTTAAGCTTGAACCCTTAGATTTGAACAGTCGCTGAAAAAAATATACATTTAATTACCAATAACTTACTTTAAATTAACATTAAAGGGTTTTTCAAGTAAGCAATTTATTATATTTTTTATTAGCTTCAATTTTAGTGATGAAAACTTTTTTGTAAAAACTTACAGTTCTTGAGTCATTTATGAAAAATCGCTCTAAAGCATGCATTTTCTTTCCAAAAATTAAAATATTTGATCTTTAATAAATCAAAAAGTATTGATTTATTTTAATCACATTATATAACAAATTTTGCTTACAATTTGTCCCTCTCTCGATTTAAGGGGTTATTTTTAATAAAGTAATTTTCACTACCGAGAAGGGGTGACATATACCCCAGGCTAAACCCCCAAGTTGTTATTGTCAATTCGTGAAAATAAATGGAGATTTACCGAAATCGAAGGTAATAGTTGATTTTTACCTTCAGTGACTGCACTATAGAAAGAAAATGGAAATTCAATAATTGAGATGCGTATATTTTGCAAGCTCATAAATTATTAAACGATATGTAGTCGCCAAATAATTAATTTAAATTATTTTAAGAATAACTCTCTCTTAAGCCGGGAATATTGGATGGGTTTCTTGCGAAGGGGTTGTAGCTCTATAATCGAAAGGCGCGTGATTTAAGAGTTTATTCTTAGAATATAAGATATACGAATTAAACTACTATTAACTTTTTTGTAAAAACTTACAGTTTTTTAGTGATTTACAAAAAACCTCTTCAAAACATGCATTTTTTCACAAATAATTAAAATCTTTGATCTTTAATAACTTAAAAGTATTGACTTATTTTATTAACTTTATATAATAAATTTTGCTTTTAATTTGTTCTTTTATTGATTTGTGCAGTCATTTTTTATAAAATAATTTTCACCCCCGAGAAGCGGCGGTATCCACCCTCAGGGTAAAGGCGCAAGGTGGTACCATGTCACCTTTGTTTCTTGACGTATCCTCTAACCACTGACCAATTTTCGTGAAAATCTATGAAGGTTTACCGAAATTGAAGGTAATCGTTGATTTTTACCTTCAGTGACTGCACTATACAAAATAAATTGCAATTTACTGATCTAAATGCGCGTAATTTGGAAGCTTATAAATTATTAAATAATATGTAGTCGCCAAATAATTAGTTTAATGCATTTTAAGTACAACTTTCTCTTAAGCCGGGAAGATAGGGTGGTTTTCTTGCGAAGGGGTTGTAGCTCAATAATCGAAATGCTCTTGATTTAATAGTTTATTCTTAGAGTATATAAGCTATAGGAATTATATCAGCAATACGATATATTTTAAGTTTTCTCAGCATCTTTCTCTTAAGTTAAATCAATTAAAGGGTTGTTTGGGGGTGAAGGGGATGAGCTCAAAAATCGAAACTATATAATTTCAAGAGCTCATAAATAGCTCGTAATTCTGCCTCAAAAACCGATTCAATATTCTTATTTTTAAGTAGTGGGGGGGCTGACTCAGCCCCCCCACTAGGGTATTAAATTCCTGCTCAGTGGAACGAGCTCAAAATTTTTAGTTTGCGGAATATGAGAGCTCATAAATAGCTCATAAATCAGGGCTATTTGTTTTTTAATTTTTGCAAGTGGGGGGGGGGGGCAGCTCAACACGGGTCAAAATCTAGGCATCTGATAAAAAAGTTTATTTGAAGAAAGTGTATTTTTTTGTTCTTCTTAATGGCGGTACAGACTCGTTTTTCTAATATTGTATTTATTTACAGAGTAATTTCCACATATTAATATATTTTTCAAATTGGGCTCTGTACCGCCATTGTTTTTATTATATTACAAATACGTGTGCCAAATATCTCGAAAAAATATTCAAAATTACAGCCTCAATCTTGGAACGCGTTTTGGCTACCTGTTGATCGCTACTGTATCACCTTAAAAATAAATTCGATAAACCAATTCATCATTTATTGCCATCAAAAAATTTCAGTAGGTAGTATTTTTTAACACGTTTGTATAATACCTTTCATTTCCTAAGAATTATGTATTATTTAAAAATTACATAATGGAGATTCCTAATCGTATTTCGGTATTCACATTTCATACAAGAGTCTCAAAGTACTCAAGTATAAACAATTTTTAGATGATTTTGGGAATATCGATTTCAAGCAGATCACTTACCTTTTTATGTAAATATTCATGTGTTTCATAAAAGCTGATGTGACACTTTCGTCCAGTTCTTTATTAGTAAATAAAAGTTGAATTATGGTTGTTTGGGTTAATAATTACTTCGCATATTATTTATAATACATATAGTAGGGGAGCAAAGTATGCTAAATGTGCAGTCACTCGAGCGCTTTGGGGACCTATTGGGTTGTGATTATTAGGTTCTAAAACCAAAAAAGTTAAGTAAAATTTTCCATTTTAGTGGGGACTTTCCATATTTTAATTTAATTTCCCATTTCCAACACCCGTTTTCTCCGATTATAGCGCGACCTATCCGTAATTAGAAAAAACGTTTCGAATAAAAGTTGCTTATTTTTACGCAAAGAATCCAAATCTGAAATAAAAAAAGGAGTTCCTATTTAAGATTTTAAAGTAACCCCCCCCCCCCCCCCCACCTCCGTGGGGGTCGTGTTTGGTACCATTCGATAAATTTCAGAAAAAATATTCAGAAATTGTAGTGTATTACCTATAAGAAGTTACCGTTAAGCCGGGTCCAGACTATGTAACAAAACATGTTAAATAACAAAGTTTTGTAACTTGTTACAAAATTTTAAATAAACAAGTTTTAAAACACAGTGTTGTATAACATTTTTCTGGTTATATAGCATGTTTTATGTTATCCAACAGATGTCGGTAAACATCAAAGAAAGTCATAAAACCGCACCGCGACTGATCTACACCTAAAAACATGTAATTGAAACATTTCTCTGGCATAGTACCTACGCGAGCAGCAACCGTTGGAGTCATATCGCCTTGTTCATTCTGGAGTGATTGTGCTAGATTTTTCTTTGCTCTGTTCACGTAGGGTTATTTACGCGATGAAATTGTCGAAAGAACTGACTACTCATTTAATTGAGCTATTTCGTAAGTAACGAGTATTATGGGATTGCTATGGGATGAGCTACATTTATTGATTTAAAAAACAAATAAAAAACACGATGAATAGACTGAAATAGAAGTGAAAATAGATACAGAAACTGTAGTTAAAACTAATGCACGTACGCCTATAACTCAAGCCAACAAAAGAAAAGCAGTATGCCGAACCTTAACAGAAAATCGGTGCAAATCAACTCTAAGTTTGACATAAATACTATTCTCTACAGAGCAGAGTGTTCAGACATAAAACCTGTAACATTCACTTCATTCGCTACACAGATGCAGACTGCTTCATCAGCTACTCAAACAAACACTCAATCATACAATATATCTGAGCCTTTCTATTCCGTCCACTACACCTACATCCGCTACTTCTCCAGCTACACCAATTCAAACAGACAGTGACACTCAATCATGAACAGGTGAAGACGATAATACTGAGGAATTAAATTTTACAGAAATGTTATACTTCCTCTCTGAAACAATGAGTAAAAAGTTTAAAAAATATACTTTGCTAATAATATAACTGTTAATCTTTCTCTTACTGGAATTGCATCTCGAAATGTCTTTCCTGCCTATTTTATGGCCGATTTCATTTATAAGAAATTCAAAATCAGAACTTTCTATTCTTAAGAAGTTTTTAAAACTGCCATCACATTTAATGTCTCCTGTCGATGGGTCTATGTTATCTCTTTCCAGATCAGCTAAAAGAGCTGTACCACTACCTATATTTTGCTCGAGCTGCTAATGAAGGACACATCCAAAATATTAATTTAACACGCCGGTGTCGCCTCCACAATATTACACAAGCTGCTGTTGCTATGAAGAGATCCTCCATACTTATATGACGCAATTTTATATACTACCTAACCTACCAGCTATCCATCTAAAATGCTGCAAAATTTATGCGCATGTTGTTGTTTTGTTTTTTGTTATATAGTCTGGATACTCATGCTATATTATAACAAGTTACATAACAAAGTTGTACAACAAATTTGTTGTACAACTTTGTTATTAGCATGTTTTGTTACATAGTCTAGACCCGGCTTTAAAAGTTCCCCGTTTCAGGAAAAAATATTGTCTAAGAGCGATAGCCTAGTGACCTAGTGGGTAGACCTCGGATCTCGGATTCGTAAAGCAGAGGTTTCGATTTCAAATCCGGGGTGTGGATCTCCGATTTTTTTATTTATTGTTACTGCATTCATGTCTGTAGACAATGTTGCAATCTATTATGAGCACAATAAAAAAATATAGTAATAAAATAATAAATAAATATTTCAAAAAAAAACAAGAAAAAAATACAGTCACTGGAAGCGAAACTAAACAATACGGAAGAAATATAACCACTGGATTCGGAACTGGATATGGAACTGGATAATATTAGAAAACTGATATTATAATATGTAAGCACTACGAGCCTAGTAGGCCCATGGCTTGATGTACTATTCTTTTCCACTCCCTTTTGTCAGTCGCTTTTGTTTCCCAGTTCCTTAAGTTAATTCTTCTCATATCTTCTCTAACTCCATTACTCCATCGTGACCTCGGTCTTCCTCTTCGTCTTTTCCCTGCCAATGCACTAGATAGTACCATTCTGGGAATTCTAGATGGAATCATCCTCTGCACATGGCCCAACCATCTAAGTCTTTGCGCCTTAATTACTGCTAGTATGTTAGGATCTTGATAGAGCTCAGTTAGTTCCTTATTTGTTCTTCTTACCCATTGTCCATTTAAGTTTTTCCCACCGAAGATTTTGCGCAGTATTTTCCTCTCCCAAACTAATAACAACTCTTGATGTTTTTTTGTTGTGACCCATGTTTCAGAAGCATACGTTACTATCGGCCTTATTACGGTCTTGTAAGTTCTTAGTTTTGCTCTTCGTGATATATGTTTACTTCTTAACAACCCATTAAAAGCAAATATAGCGCGGTTGCCCGACATAATTCTCTTTTGTATTTTTTCTTCACAGTTAGGATCTCTTGTGAAGACAGTTCCTAAGTACTCAAATCTCCCAACTTCTTCGAATTTATACTGTGTTCCTTTCGCTGTTGTCATTGTTATGTATTGCCCCCGAACGAATTGCTTATTTGTTCATTCCATATACTTTGTTTTTGCTTCATTTATATACAATCCTTTGGTTGCTGCCCTCTCCTCGAGTTTCATGAGTGTTTCTATAAGTTCTATTTTGCTCCTAGCCAAGATTACCAAATCGTCTGCGAATGCCAAGCACTGATGTTTTTTGTGGTAGATCAGACCTGTTCTATTAATGTTTGCTTCCTGTATAATCTTTTCTAGTAATATGCTAAACATTATAGACGATAATGGATCACCCTGTCGCAGTCCTGGTTTGACCTCAAAGCTTTCTGTTATAGTATTGTTTATCTTGACTTTATCATACTGATATATCATACTGATATTGTTTAAAAACACTAATAATATTGATATAAAATGTTAATCAATTTTATTTATTGTTATAAGAATCAAAGGTAAATATGATTAGGCGAATGAAGCCTTAGGTTTCGCAGTCAATATCCCAACCACACACATGTTGCAATCTATTTCAATACGGTTTATAGTACAAACTATACATTTAATATCAAAATAGTGGGATATATTTTTTTAGTTGAGGACACTTGGTCACATTGCATTGTTTTAGGATAAGGTGAAATATCTTCAATAAATGGAAAAAAGCATGTATATCATATATTATAATACTTTCTATACTCTTAATATGTAGTCTCGTATAAATTTGTAGTGACATGATTTTAAGTATAAGAACAAGAAGCTTGCAACAATTTTCAGAGAAAATAGAAAACTAAAACTATTTTAAAATGATTATTCGAAATAAAACATATGCACATATTCACTGTATTTGCCATCTAGTGGAATAACTGTAAAATTAAGTCAGTAAAAAAGGTACATTAAGTTTAATTAAATTAAGTAAATCATCTTGTATACTAAAATTAAGGTTGGAAAATTGTCGTTTCAAAATGAAAATCGACAGGGGCAACAGTACCTATACTAAAATACACTCTGTATAGATAATTATGTCAATGTTAGTAATACCGGATAGAGAATTGAATATCCTTTCAAATGAGCTAGCACACGCCCCTCTTCCCTATTTAAAAATAAGGGGTGGGGGAAATGGAACGGAGGGGGTTGACAAATGACAGATATGTATGTACCGTAAAAACTGTGTTCCCCTTAGATCAAAAGTCGGGCTTTTATATTTATATGTTAAGTTCAATATAAATTTCACATAACTGAACTATCACTGTATCCTCCATTTTGATTATTATTGTTCTCAACTAACGCTATTTTCAAAATTCTTGCTTTCCTATCCATCTTTAACGTAAATTATTAAAAAATATAAAACTATTTCTTTATTAACGCTAGTCTCCGATAAGGCTACCGTGATTTAATGCTGAGGTACTAAAATGTTATAAAATTAACAAACAGTACGAGCAAGAACAAAGAGTCCACATCCTTCTTATAACTACAAGTGACTGAAACATCGAAACAATAATAATTCTTACTGTGTTATACAGAAAAAGGCAGTAGAAACGATTAATCTCATATTTATCGACAACACTGTATGGTCCTCACTTGATGAGCTGTAAGGAAATATACACGTAAAGTTGTCCTCACTTTGTGCGCATAACGAAAAAGTATATACAGTCTCACTTTAATAGCTGCGTATAATGGCCTCACTTGGGTGGCAATATACTTGAACAATACGGGGCACATATACGTAATTTTTTTTGTGTATACTCGTCATTTTTTAATTGCTATTTACTTGTCAAGGTCACTATGAAGAGTTGAAACGATTATGTCTACGTTTTCTACCGGTCCTCACTAAGTGCGCGTAATGTCAGGACCTCACTTTGATATCTGTGCATAAATATATATATATATATATATATATATATATATATATATATATATAATGAATAATTATATATATATAATATATATATATATACACAAAGGAAAGGATCAATGGGAAAGCAGCTGAATAATGGCGCCAAGAGTACTCTTTTTTTCAAATATCAAATATTTCGGTATTTATTTGATACCATCATCAGTGATAGCTAAAAGATTGTTTTGGTGAGCTACATTACAAAATATAAATTGAAAATTTCGACCTACAAAATTGAGAATGTGGCTATGTTGTTAAATAATATGTAGAAAAGCCTCCAGAGGGGAAACATGTTGTGATTTAAAAATTATTGTCAATTAAACACAAAAAACATCTGAACAACAAAAAACTGTAACAATACACATTTGAATAAATTAATTAAAACCAATAAAAATTTTTTGAATATTAAAATCTTAACATTGGAAAACAGACATTAAGTAGGTACAACTTGTACTTTTTTTGTACATGAAAAAATTGAAATTCAACTAATCTGGCGGTAATATATTTCATGTTCCATGGTATAAAACAAGTGATAGCCGACAACGACAAACTTCAAGTCAAGTAAATGTCCGTAGCGGACGCGAAAAAGAGATTTCTTCTGTATACCAGAGAAATCTTTTCGTTTAATTAATATAGATGTCGTACCAAGTGTACTGAAGTCTGGTTATTTTATTATTACCAGAAAGGCCAAAAGCATTTTCTTACACCTCGACCATCCACCTAGATGTTCCTGACGAGAGCTTGACATGAGCTCGAAACACGTCGTGTAGAATATAGGTGGTGGTCGAAGTGAAATAAAATGCAATTGCCGTTTCCTTTCATATCACGGTTCTTCTCCGTTATTGACGAATGTGTAGCGAATAACGTGGCTTTGTAGACAAATCTGTGACACAAAGAGGTGTCTTTTGTCGTTCATCGTCTTTTATGAAGATTTTGAAATTTACATTTTCGCGTCCGCTACGGAAAAGATTTCTTCTGTATACCAGAGAAATCTTTTCGTTTAATTAATATATATATATATATATATATATATATATATATATATTTATTTTTAGCATCTTATGACGTCCCCCCATGTTAAACCGTAGTCTCTCGTGGCTTCCAGGTCTTCGTGAACTCCGATATACGGTTGCCACGAGGACTTTCCCTAAAATGTATCGCAAATGAAAGGTACCACTTCCTACAATGCTTACACAAAATATTGGCCGGACGTCCTCAGTCACGTTATCTGTATAATAATATACACATTACTTGGAGCAATTGCCGTCAGGCGCGCCATGTTCGCTTGCTGTATATCTAAAATCACTTTAACGGTTTTGATGGCATCCAAATATATATTTATTCAGTTTGCGGTTGTAGTGGTCTCCGTATATTTGAGTTTATGTCCTCATGGCTTCCACTGCGCTGTTGTCACCTCAAATGTTGGAATTTAGACTTCGGATATTTTTATAATTGATTATTGTAGTATGTTGAAAAAAATATTGTTGTGATATATTAATGATATTTTTTTGTATAATTAACAATGTATTTTTTTCACTGCAAAAATAAAAAATTAAAAAGTATGTTCATTAAAATTGATGAATTTATCATAACCAGTTGCCGAATCTGCTGGTCTAATTGCTCAATTGTAACATATTATAGAAGTGTTAAAATTGAATTCTTAATTTTTTATTACAAAACTTTTACCTCGACAGCGTAGGGTACAAGAGGACGGCTTAAGTAAAGTAAGTACAAAATTTTTAATAATATAATTTGTTCAACTAATAGGTGCAAAGGTGTCTGGAAAATAATAAAAATGTTTAAAACATTGCTTACTTATTTCATACACTCAATGTATTTTTTTTATGTAAGGATATAGAAAATAATATTTTGAAAAATATTTAAAATATAGTAGTAAGTCTTAAATTTCACATTACATAAAGTAGTTAAGTCTGCTAGTCTACAAAATTAAAAACAAATAGAATACATACTTAAAAAAAATTAAAGCACTCATGCCATACCAAACGAACTACATTCTTACATATTTTAAAAAGAAAAATCTTTAATTTTGCCCAACCCGACTAAACTATCGGCAGGTAAAAAGTCTGCAGTATGCGGGGGACCTACTGTTGAAATAGATTAGAAAATTAAAATAAACTTATCTACCATTATGAAATTCTAATTTGACACAAAAAACTGTATCCTGGATTAAGAACAAGTGTGTAGAATACTCTCGTGAATTAAGAAGCGTTTCTACTGTAGGGTGACCATATCATAAATTTGAAAAAAACGGGACACATCCAAGCAGCAGTAGCGCACCTATAATTTTTCTCTGGGAGGAAGGGGGTTGGCTTGGGCGTCGACATTTTTTTCTATATTTTGTGAAAGACAAGTTACATTTTCCTGCTATTATTTATATATTTTTCATATGCCCTGGGGGAACGGGGGTTTAACTCCCAAACCCCCCCCGGGTGCGCTACTGCCAAGAAGGGTTTGGAGCGATAATACACAAACAGGGATTGAAACACCGTCTTTTAGCTAATTTGGAACCTATAAATCCTTTTCAATTTTAAATGTGTAATTTACGTACGATCAAGACAGCGAAACGCAGAAAACTAAAAAACTACGCTAGAATGACGTGGATAAACAACCAATCCGTCAAAACAAAACAGGGAAGAATAAAAAATAGCGAGAAACACAGCAAACTCAACAAATAAAAAGAAGAAAAATGACGGGTTTCGCTGGAGGACATTAAAAAAGACAGAAAACCATCAAATATAACAATTTTACAAAAAAGTCAGATAAAAAAATACGTCCAGCATTAAAACAAGAGTACTAAAAAACAAAAAAAAAGAGAAACCCTGTTTGAAGACAAACAGATCAGCAGAATATGAGAACAATATTACGAAAAAATGCTATTCGGTATGAAGGAAACAGATGAAGAAGAACAAGATAACAACGAAGTAGAAATTTTCACAGAAGAAAACGTACAAAAACAAATATT
The DNA here is from genome assembly GCF_917563875.1 of Diabrotica virgifera virgifera. Classification (NCBI taxonomy): domain Eukaryota; kingdom Metazoa; phylum Arthropoda; class Insecta; order Coleoptera; family Chrysomelidae; genus Diabrotica; species Diabrotica virgifera. Next base: position 114,131,905 of record NC_065450.1, read on the forward strand.
AAAAACATAGAAAACGGAAAAGCAGCAGAAGAAAATGAAAGAACAGTGGAAAAAAATACAGAGGAAGAGAATTACATAAGGAAATAAACCAGCTAATACAACAAAAAATATGAACAAAACAGACTACCAGCCGATTGGAACGCAGATATTATAGTAGGTACCTATATACAGTAAAACCCCGCAAATGCTAACTAATTGGGGGGACAGCCTGTTCGGATTCCGAAAAGGTCGGATTATCCGAAAGTTAGCTTAACTAATTATTGAAAGTTTATTTTGTCGTTGATTTTGAGTCGCTGTGCCTGTCTCTCTCCCTCTTCCACCCATCTCAGATTGATGTCACTGATGCAGAGCCAGTGTCATCATTTGTGCTTAGTCGTTAACTCCATGGCTTGATTTCTAATTTGAATAAGCTCCATTTTCCCCCGTTCCCCTATACAAGATGGATCAGAAAACTAAGAAGAAAGTGTTATTACAGAATGGATTGAAGCTGACTACAAAGGGAGCGAAGAATTTACGGATGAATACATTGTAGACTTGGTTCAACCTCAAGGCAACCCTAATGACTAATGAAGATGAAGAAAGCGAGGAAGAAGTTTCCCTGTCATATTGAGTGTCACACGCAGATGCCACTAAAGCTCTGGGTGTGGCTCTACGTTACGTGGAGCATAACTCTGCTGCATTACCAGTAGATGTAATGTTTATGTGTAAATAGAATTAGAATTAAACAATGGTTTCGAATTCACCTGTATAAGTTGCAAGTTGGGAGGGTCAGGTAGTAAAAAGTTACGAATTGGCCGGTGTACATTTTGATTTGAAAAAGTTTGTCATTAAGAGTTACGAGTTGGCGCGTGTCCATTGGAAGAAGGAGAATGTCACGGTTAAAGAATTTAAGGGACTGGTTTATATGTAGTTCTATAGAACTCTTTAGAGCAGAGGTGGATAGATTAAAGATAGTGATGATGATATCCAACCTCCCATTAGGAGACGGCACTTGAAGAAGAAGAAGATATTAGATTTTACTGATTATGCCGCCCCCTTGTGATGCCGCCCCCTTGTGATGCCGCCTGATGCGGCTGCCTCACCGCATCATAGAACGGCACGGCCCTGAAAATTACAGTCTTTTCGTTTAAGTCGCTACACGTAAAAATAAGTAATTAAATATCTTATATCAGATAGAGTATTCATTTTTAGTAGATGAACAAAGGTTTAAAATGGCAGTTTTTGAATTTTGGTACGATTATTTGTTGCTTCGGAAGTTGCAAAAATAAACTTTTGCAAAAATAAACTTAAGACTGATATTACATGAAAAATTGGGTCAAACAGTCCATGTTCAGTCCAGATATAACAAAAAATTTCAAGGTGATTCGTCAATTAGTTTACATTTTATTCAATTTGTTTAATAAAAAATCCTTTTCTTTGCAATGATAAAGCATGCTTTTCTTCATAAAATAATAATGATACAGCAATTTTGTGGAAACTACATGAAAGAAGAATACTTATGTTTTCAAAGTTTTTAAAAAAATAATAAAAACTCATTTTTATCATTCCGAAAATATTTTAGTAAAGTAGAGTCATTTTTGGCTTATAAACAATTTGAATAACTTTGTTAGTATTGACTGCAAACTAAATTAATCGACTAAGGGATGGAAAAAACCTACCGGTTATAACCTAAACCCAGTTTTTTTAATTCGAAACAACCGGTTTTACCGGTTGTTTTTTTGTCCCGGTTATAACCGGTTTTTTTCTTTTTAAAGTTGAGTCCCATTGAAAAACCGAATAAGTTGCCTGTGGAAAAAAATTAATTTAGAGAAAAATGAAGAAATTTCTATATATTTTCGATCTTAATCATATAATATTATAAATAATAAATGCGAAGTAATTAACCCAAACAACCATAATTCAACTTTTATTTACTAATAGAGAACTGGACGAAAGTGTCACATCAGCTTTTATGAAACAATTTTGAGAATAGTTATTTAGATTAATAAATGTTTCAAAGACTGGTGAAATGGTGCATGTGATGATAATATTTACATAAAAGTATGTGATCTGCTTGAAATCGATATTCCAACCATCATCAGCTAAAAAATTGTTTATACTTGAGTACTTGAGACTTGAGACTCTTGTATAATGTGAATACCCAAATACGATTAGGAATCTCAATTATGTAATTTTTAAACAATAAATAATTCTTACCAAATAAATGGTAGGTATTATACAAACGTATTAAAAAATATTGCCTACTGAAATTTTTTGATGGCAATAGAGAAGTAAATACTGAATTGGTTTATCGAATTTATTTTGTAAAATACCTATAAGTCATTTGGACATTTTTTAAAACTTGATAGATCCAAGGGACATTTTGATAGATCGATAGGATCATCACTTTTGGGAATATCCCAATTATTGACAACGCAATATACGCCGACGCCGTCTACAACGAGCGACGAATCAGAGATTGGGGTACTCTGGCCCATTTTTAGGGTAACTTGAAAGCGCCTGGGAAAATTTTTATAGGTTGAATTGGTTGGGGAATTTTTCGGGAGGAAAATTGAGCAAACTAAAGTGCAATATAAATGTAACATTATAACTTATTGAGTATTTGCTTTTGATTAAAAAAAACCGAAAACCTGTTTTTGGAACAACCGATTTTTTGACCGGTTATAACCGCCAGGTTAAACCGTAAGTTAAAAAAACCGGTATAACCAAAAACCGGTTTTTTGTTCAACAAGCGCCATCCCTAGACTTTAGGATTTAAAAAGCTGGTACTTTTACATTATTATTATATTATCGGTTTATAACGTTCTTCGTCTTCCGATACCCGTTCGCCATTCCTCTCTGTCCGTACATTGATCTACTTGCAGACCTCTTTCATCCATGGCTTTGTTTATTCTTGCCTGCCAACTTTTCCTCGGTCTACCTCATCTTCTTCTATCTTGCAGTTTCCATTTTTGCCCTTGTTTTGGGATTCTGTCTTCATGCATTCTTTATACGTGACCAAACCATCGTAGTTGTATTTCGTTGGTTTCGTCATTTATTGTATATGTGACCTTCATTATTTCTCGTATCCGTTCATTGGTGACATGTTCTCTTCTTGATCTTCCTGCAGACCTTCTCCAGAAATCCATTTCGGTGACCTCTAACATTCGTTTTGATTTTTCCTTCATATGCCATACTTCGCAGCTGTATGTTATAATGCTTTTCACTACGGCGTTATAAATCTTTTTCTTGTTTTGGTTGTTTACCTGCTTGTCCCAGAGTACTGAGTTTAGGAGCCTAATTGCTTTCCTGCCCTGAGTGTTTCGTTCTTTAACGGCTCCGTCTAGTGTTCCATCATTCGTGATTTTCATATTCATACCCAGGTATTTATATTCGTTACATTTACTGATTGTTTCTCCTCCTTCTATAGTCGAGGAAATGAAGCATTTTGACTCGCAATTTTTTCGTCCAGCATCGATTTACTTGAAATTTTCACAGAAGGTAGGGCGTAGGGAATAGGCCAAGGATCATTTTCTATATCATGCCGCTGTACGCTAAAAGCTTGGGGTGGTTGCCACCCCATCTCGGGGACTGGAAATTTTTATTGCATTTTAACCATGTAAATCGATGTAAAAAGTAATTCTAAGAAAGAAATGTTTTTTACATTTTCTTCGTAAAACTAATATTTTTCGAGTTATTCGTGCTTGAAAGTAACAGTTTTTCGACGAAAAAATCGACTTTTTTAGAGGGTTTTTTGAGAATACCTCGAAAAATATGCATTTTATCAAAAAATACTGTAGATATGAAAAATTTATCTTTTAGTAACACAAATTACCCCAGTAGTTATCACATTGTTTTCGATGTGTACTTTTACATAAATGTTAAAAAAAACTTTTACCTTGATTAATTACGGTCAAAGTTAGGCACTTTTTTTTATTTAATTCACAGCTAGTTTCTTTATAACAAGTAAGAAACCTAACTAGCGCTATTTTAAAGTTCAAGGTATGTATATAGTTTATGTGTAAAAGTTTGAGTAAACTTGAACAGAGTTGTTAATATATCTTTAAAAATGACGTCCTAACGAAATCGACTCGTGGTCTGTGGAGCGGAATTATTAAAATCCGTGCACTCAAAAAATGAAATTAACTTTTCAAAGATATGTTGCGCTTAATATCTCCGGAGTTTGTTGATGGACTTTGATCATTATTTTTTTAATTTATATATACCTGTAGTTTTGTAGAGTATGTTATGTACACACATACCCACCTAACAATACAAAATGTTATGTATATGTTATATACATATATAATTTCATAAAAATCGTTCAAGCGGTATCGGAGGATTATGGCAACTAACATTACGACAGGAGAATTTTATAGATGTAAATAAATAGATACCTATTAAAAAATAGGGGTTGGTGGTAGAAAGGTGAAAATTAAGGGTTGTATATATTTTTAATGGTACATAATATAAAATGAAGGTAGACAATTTTCTCCAAAACAATAAAAAAGTGGCAGGGGGCAACCCCCCTTATAACGTATGGGTGTAAATAATAGATTACCACCTATTTTCAGTCCTACAGAATATACGTGTAAAATTTCATAAAAATCGGTCAAGCCGTTTCGGAGGAATATGACAACTAACACTGTTACAGGAGAATTTTATGTACATAGAAGTAACTGTGAATTAAATAAGTAATAAAAGTGGCTAACTTTGCTCGTAATTAACCTAGGCGAAAAGTTTTTTTTTGAAAATTCGTGTAAAAATATCAGCTTTTCATATCCCAACGCAGATTTAGTCAATATGTTAATATGGTTATTAAAATTGTTTAGAAGCCAAAAATGATTCTACTTTCGTAAAATGTTTTCAGAATGCTAAAAATGACTTCTTATTGATTTTTTAAATAAGTTAAAAATATAAGTATTCTTCTTTCCTGTGGTTTCCACAGAATTGCTGTATTATTATAATTTTCTGAACAATAACATTGCAAAAAAGCTCTTTGTGATAAATAAATCGAATAAAATTTAAACTAATTGACAAATCGTCTTCAAATTTATTGTGCATTATGGACTGTTTGACTCAACATTTCATGCAATATCAAAGTCTTAATTTCATTTTTATAACAATTTTTTTATAAGTTATAACAATTTTTTATTTCCGAAATTTAGTTTTATTTTGCAATTTCCGAAGTAACAAATAATCGGATCAAAATTTAAAAAAGTTTAAACCTTTGCTTATCTACTAAAAGGTGAATAATCTAAATAAGATATTTAATTACCTTATTTTTACCTGTAGCGATTTAAACGAAAAACTGTCATATTTGACCCTTATTTGTTAATTACTAAAATTCTCGTCCGAACTGTGACGGGCATTGTTGTATTTATAATGTAATAGGTATAACTCCAAAAAACCCATTTGCAACCTGGCTGGTCAAGTGTCCCGACAAAAACCTTATTTTTCTGGACTATTGCAACTAAGAGAAGAAAGAAAGAAACTTAAAAAAAATGTTACAAAAAGAAGCAACCGAAGAAGGAAAAAGCAGTAGAAAGGAAATACAAAGAAAAAATATAGCGGTTAAAAAGCAAGCCAGGAAAGACAAAAGATACTATGTATATGATATGGTAAAAATGTCAGAAAAAGCTGCGCAAGAAAACGACCTGAAGATACAGTACAATATCATCCGAAATTTGAGAGGGAAAACACTAAACAGTAATAAACAAATCAAAGATAAACAAGGAAATATAATTAAATCAGAACATAAAATAATACAAAGATGAAAACAACACTGCGAGGAAATATACTCCAAACACCAGATATAGACGAAGATAACGTAATACAGGAAATAAACATTAGAACAATTGAAATTACGAAAGAAGAAATACAAAACACACTGAATCAATTAAAAAAATGGCAAAGCCGCTGAAAGCGACAACCTACCGATAAATTTAATAAAGGCGGGCGCAAACAAATTAGTAGAAATGTTACACAAACTCAAGATATGGGCCGACCAGGAGCTCCCACAGAAATGGAACGAGGGTGTAACCATTAAGACACCAAAAAAGGGCGATTTAAATAAATGCGAGAATTGGCGAGCAATAACACTGCTAAGTGCCACATTCAAAATAATGTCAAATATCATATTGAATAGACTGAAGCCAGAAATAGACAAGAAACTAAGACTAAGAAGCAACCAAGAAGGCTTTCGCGCAAAACGCTCCACTATCGACCACATTTGTACTCTATCAGCACCTCTGTATCTTGTACCTGTACCGCTGTATCTCCTGTACTCTATAATTATCTTGGAACAAGCTAGTGAATGGCAAAAAAATATAAACATAATGTTTACTTTGACTTTGACTTTGAAAAGGCATTCGATAGTATAAACAGAGAACAAATGTGGAAGATTCTAGAACTATATGGACTACCGATAAAATACATCAACTTAATCAGACTATTTGACAAGAAATATACAGCCAGACTAGAACATGCGGGAAAAATGGTAGTAGATGTAGTTATACAAAGCGGAGTTAAGCAAGGATGTGTGCTATCCCCGACATTATTTCTAATAATAATGGACTGGATCATGCAGAAAGTAAGCAATAATAAAACAGGTATTAGATAGAAATTGCATGACTAGTTGGAGGATTTGTAGTTCCCAGATGACATTTTTCCCCTAACCGAACATAGCAGCCATAAGCAAAAGAAGCTTGCAAAATACTCCAGGGTAATGGGCCTGAAGATAAAGACAAAAAAAAAACAAAACTTAAAAAAGAGCAACCAAGAAACTAAAATTAAAATACAAGGAAAACAAATACAGGAGGTAGATAACTTTACATATTATCTGGGATCAACCATGGAAAAAAAGGCGCTAGTAGATCAGATGTAGAAAAAAGGATAGTAAAGGCACAATATGCACTCATTATATATTCATAATGCATTAAGGAAAATCTTGAACACACGCGATATATCAGAATTAACCAAAATCAAAATATTTACAGGAAGAGACAGGAAGAAACAACTAGCAAAAAATTAAAAACCTTTATAAATAAATTGTTGGGGAAAATCCTAAAAATATACTGGCCAGATAAAATAAAAAACATAGATCTACGGAGAAGAACAAAACAAGAGAAAATAACAGTCACGATTAAAAATAGGAAATGGAAATGAATTACACGGACTCTGAGTAAGGATCGAAATAATATAACCAAACAAGCACTCGAATACCAACCAGACGAAACAAGAAGAAGAGGAAGACCTGATAATAGCTGGAGAAGAACTGTAATAAGAGATCATGAAAGAATTGGCGTGAGATGGAGAGAAGTCAAACAGAGAGCGAGAAACAGAGAGCAATGGAAAATACTTGTATAGCAAATTTCGAAAGAATAAAACAGATAAGGTTGCGCTGGGAAGGGATTACAGGAAGACAGAGAGAGAGAGAGAGAGAGAGAGAGAGAGAGAGAGAGAGAGAGAGAGAGAGAGAGAGAGAGAGAGAGAGAGAAACAGTACCGATTATTATCAAAATAAAATTTAATAATATACCTAACCTAATTTATCGAAAGGCTCATCAAACAATTATTAACTTTAAAAAATAAAAATTTGTCAAGGGTATATAGTGGTATTGTTAAGTATATTACAATATAACTTATTCCATCGAAATCTTCCGAAATCCATAATCTTCTTCCATCGAAATAAAATAGAAAATCTAAAAGTTTAGAAAATACATCATTCATAACTACACCCAAGAAATAAGTTTTTCTAACCTGATTTAAGAGTATAAAAAAACGAAAACAAACAATTTACAGCAAATCCTTATCGTATATCCGAGCAAAACCACCTAATTGGCAAAAGTTATAAATAAAATTTGTCTGGGTTCTACAACTAAATTTGCACTTAAACACGACCAAGGTTAAATATTTTACTTGATATTATAAGTACGTTGTTGCCAGTATAACGGATGCCAAAGCGAGCGCTAACTGTATGAAATTATTCTTGTTAATATACACGCTGTATATTGATCGGAAGTCACGAAGAGTCAAAACTATACAGAAGCCACGAGGGACGCAAATACAATATATATATATATATATATATATATATATATATATATATATATATATATATATATATATATATATATATATATATATATATATATATATATATACAGTTTTTGGTTATTGGGTTATGCAGCAATTGATAAGTGTAGTCTTTTAAGTCTTTATTCCGAGCTTTCGTTCATGATTATGAACATCGTCAGGGTGCTACAATTATATTATATATGTGAGACAATATGAAAATATGTATATAAAATTATATGTACTTACAACTTATTGAGGATATTTCAAATAGGTGGTCATTAAAATGAGATTTGTACTTATTAAAATGGTCATGTAATGTCTCGATAAAACAAAATTATTCAAATAAAAATTTTATAATTTAGTTCAACTTCAAAATCGACGAAATATAAAATGACACTTGGACATTCATGACATGGCATTATTTGAAATATCTAACAAAAATTTTTAAAGATGATCAATTTAGTAAACGACCAATAGGGTCAATGATAAGTAAGAAAGTATTTTTTAAATTTTATAAATTACTGTTGAAATTATAAATTAAGGTAAAATTTAAAAAAATTAGTAAGATTTATTGATCAAGTTTAATTAAAAGTTTTAAATTATTTATATAAAAGTAATTTATAAAGTTGTTGATAAAAATTAATTTATACAATAGTAATTTATAATGTTGTTGACAAGTCAGAGTATCTAGAAGAGGAGTTAGGAGATAACTCACGATTATCTAAAAATAGTAGATAAGAAAACATTATTAGTTATTTTACAAAGTTATTTGTGGGACCTTTGATTAGCTCATACAATCTATGTAATAAGCTATTCTAAATGGGAAATAGGCCACAATTTAACTAAAAAAAAATGATTTTATTAACGTTTCGACATCCGATTTGGGCGTCTAAACGTTAATAAAATCATTTTTTTAGTTAAATTGTGGCTTATTTCCCATTTATAATAGTTTATTACAAGAATGGCACAAGGAAATAGCTTCAGAAAAACATTACAATCTATGTTTTCATTTACAAAATTTAAAAGACCCTCCGTCATCTACTCGTTTTTTAATGTTGTTCCCCTCGTTTTAAATGTTGTTTTTATATAATTTCAAACAAGACGTGACGGTCGCCCTACTCCAGTCTTTACCGAGTCGTTTACCCTATAAAACTAAATATAATTTCGTAGAATAAAAGGTATAGTTTTATTATATGGAGCGAAAGCGTTGTGGTTACTTTATCGTCGAAAAAGAAAAATTAGAGGAACCTAATTCATTGGATCCATCCTATGAACGCAAAAAGATACGATTTATATATTTTTATATACACACATATTGGTGGAACACCCTCTATACTTAGTTTAAGTCAACTGCAACTATGTAAAATGAAATTTATCATAATATACTTAGCAGTTTTAATTACTGTTGTTATCAGTAACATATAATTAATTTTGCTGTACTTACCAAATGTGTTTTTCCTTTATCATCTAATTCGTCAAGTTCACTGTTAAGTGCACGGCATACACCATTCCAAGCATTTCTCGTCAAGTTTCTATCTTTATATATTTCTATTGTTTTGTCCCAAAGAACAGGTCTCGCTTCAATTAATGTTATTAATATTTCACTTTCAATCTGAGATATCATAATATAAAATAATATATGCACCTACTTCAAATAGCCACAAAGTGTAAATGAAAATAATGTACCAAACAACCAAGGAAACTACCTTCGTGCGACTGAACGAGAGTATCATATTATGAAAGGATACTTTAAGTCCCCTATGCTACTGGGTGCGTAAAGACGTCACGGCTGCCATCTGTTGTTGTTTGCAAGGGACGACATAAACACGGCGACTTCACCGAACGTTCCAACCACCGTCTAGTGAGAAGAGCTTCATATGATTACATGAGCCACCATTGGAATATCGTCGTGCGTTCTAACCCTCGAACGTTTAAATTCTTATAATGTGAAACAGTACTAAAGGGTCCAAAGGGTCTGGTATTTTTAATCTCTTTTCATCTGAAATGTTGAGCAGGTCCGTGGCGAGCGGATTTGGATGGCAAGATAGTCTGGTCTTGTATGCAGAGTTTACAGCAGATATTGCTCCGACAGCTGTTGGTAACTGTAGATCGTGGTGTAATCTGTGGTTTGTTATATACCAAAGAGCATTGCAGATCTGGCGCAGTACTTTCGATTGAAATCGTTGAAGTTATTATGTTGGTATTACTTGCCAGGTTGGTTCTGTATATAGCTATATCATTAAGCAAAGTTGAAGGCGTTTCTTCCAAATGTGGGTGCCCCAATTAAATTTGGTATCCAAATGAATTCCCACGTTGCTCAAGTTTAAGCAAGTGATTTTGTAATACTTACTTGGTATTGTTCAGTTGCTATAGAATTTGAAGCCATAATAACTAGCTACCTACTAGTATGTTTCCTTGTGGAACTGCAGAATATACTGGAAACATGTTAGTGATTTCACCACCTTTTTGGCTTGAAAAGAGTGATCTGTCAGGTAGGATCTTAAACCTGATCTTATGGGATAAGGAAATATGGATTTAATTTTGGAGGTAAGACCTACGTGCCAAACTTTGTCAAGTGCTTGAGAAATATTTAGAAATGCTGGTGTACAGTATTTTTGTGTTCTAATAGATTGGGCCCTATGATTATGAAGGATGAGAAAAGGGAATATCAATAAATGGTCATACTTACTTTACTTTATTGTGTCCGAACATGCCATTCATAAAATTTCGGCCCAGTATCGGGCTATGTTGGTTCCATCTTTGTTGGCGAGCCACAAATCTTCGAGGGTACACCGATGAGGACAATTGCAGCATATAAGAGGATCTTCCATATTCTGTGTTTCTCCAGAGTCACAGTTCACATCATCTTGGTCTATTCCCCCCCCCCTTTATCATGTTTGATTTTACTAGAGCGACCCCCGTTCTTATTCTGTTCATAGTTTTCTACGTTTTAAAGTCTAGAGACTAGCCGGTCCATTGAACCTAAGAAGAGGAAAATACTTAGGCGGTTCATCCTGCACTGTTCCAAGGAAGCTTTTCCGGGAGTTTAGTCGTTTTCGTGGTGTTCGAGCTTTTTATAGGTCATGGTGCTCATATTTAACTTTCTCGATGTGCTCTACAACACCTTTGAGTGTTGAGGGTTTATATAAATTTGAGAGTGGCGTTGGTTTCATGCACCTGGTTACTATCCTGCATGTCTCATTTAGCGCAGTATCAAGTGAGACCGGTTCAGAGTTACTCCAAGATATTTAAGTTGGTCTGTGTGTTCTGGTGTATTACTATTCCACGTAATTTGGAGTTTTCGCTTGTCTTCCTTTGCGCCAAGGTGGAAGGCGCAGACTTGGGTTTTAAAGGGATTGGGTCTCACAGAATTCTTCAGAAGACAGTTTGAAGTTTTGTCCTCCACTTCTTCAAAGCTATTTTTTAGAGCACATATTGTGAGATCGTTAGCATTGAGAAAATGCTTGGTTTCAGTCGGCATATGTTGGTCGTTTATGTATTTATATTGAAGAGCATTGGTGCTAAAACACTTGCCTGTGGGAGGTCGTTCTTTTGAACTCTCCATCTACTTACTTTGCGCTCCAGCATAGCGAAAAAACGTCTGTTTTGCAGTAAGGAATATACGACCTTACCCAGATGGTGGTTACTGAAAGTATCGTATAATTTGCGGAGCAATGTTTTGTGTCATCAGCAGTCAATAGACTGCTGTCAAATCTACGAAAGCATAACCCTGTTATAAGTTTTTCTTTAAACCCCCTCTTCAATGTGTTCTGTTAGAGCCAGGACTTGACCGGTGCAAGATTTTCCTGGTCTGAATGCTCCTTGGTGTGGGATGAGGTGCTTGTCGTCATTGTTTTCTATTCTGGCGAGAATGACTGTCATGTATAGTTTGAAAAAGTGATATAACAGCGAAATAGGTCTGTAGCTACTGGGATTTCCTAGGTCCTTTCCTGGTTTTAACAAGGCTATTACTTTAGATTTTCTCTATGATTTTTTTTTACGATAATTGGTCATAAAATAAACAACTTACGTTTCGCAAATGACATAGCCCTTCTTGCAAATAATCAAGCAGAGCTGATTGATCTTTTACGAGTGGTCGAAAACGAAAGTCAAATATTTGGTCTTCAATTAAACATATCAAAGGCAAAGTTCATAATAGTGGAAAGACAACATAACAATAATCCACATATATCCACAATCGACCGGTTTGAGGTTGTGAGCTCATACTTATATCTGGGATTATTGATCATAAACACAGAGCCATTACAGGAAGAGATTAAACGTAGATATGAAACAGTAAAAGTTGTCATAGCAAAAATTATCAAAATATGGAAGGACTGTCAAATTTCAAGAGCATTAAAAATTATATTGATCAACTGCTTAATATCCAAATACTGACCTACGGATGTGAATCTTGGACCCTAAGACAATCAGAGATAATCAATAAATATTCTATTGGAGACGAATTTTACGAATTTCTTGAATCGGCGCGGTCGTAGGACGAATAATTAAATTTTAAGAGAGCTTAAAGTTAGCCAATGACACTTCAATAAAGTCCATCTCCAACAATTAATATACTTTGGACATGTCAGAGCAAACACAAAAAACATGGAAATACTCATTATACAAAGAAAGGTGGAAGGCCGAAGATAACGAGGAAGATCCTCAAAGAGATCAAGACAGAAATATACAAAAGACCTATGTATGAGTTAAAAGAAATGACCAAAGACATCACGTCGACCACTACATTCCTTGATATATCATATTGATATATACCGATATATTATATTGATTTTATATCCGACCAACTATTTTTTGATTAATAATGTTCATAATCTGCTGCAGTTCTTCAGAGCAGCGGTAGATATGGTAAAGATAGTGATGATGATATTCAACCTCCGATTGGGAGACGGTACATACAGAAGAAGAAATAAAAATGCATTAATAATCATTTGCATAAAAAAGTCGGAAAAATGGCTTAGCGGGCTGAGGCGCTCGATCGATAAGTCTCGCGGATTTATGATCGAGGTTCAATCCCGGTCATTGAAATATAAAAAGACCAACGTCGTAGTATAAAATTTTATAGAATCTACGGCTTGGTCTGAAATAAGCTGGTGTCTGAACGGCCTATGGAGGATCGATACGGCAAGGGATAAGGGCTTGCGTCTTGGTGATGCTCCTCCATAGATCCCTCCCGGAAGGATCTTGACGCCTGACAACGGTATATATAAACGGTATATATAAAAAATAATAAAATACTCCAATACGGGTCTGTCCAACCAAACGTGTCGTTGCTTATAAAAGTGTGTGTTGCTTATAAAATTGTGAATATAACTCAATTAAATGTCAGTTATCGAGTATCATGTTTAATATTATGTCAAAAATCAAATAACAAAACTTTTAGTCATCATGTTTTTATTGTACATATAATTTTAGATGACTGAAGCAAAATACAAGAAGGCAGAAACACATTGATAACTGCACGAAATAGGAACATCGATCGACGAATAAGACTTTTGGATGGCCCCACTATGTGGAGCCTAGCCTATCTCAAACCTCCACAACTGGCCCAGGAGTCCTGGAACCTCCGCAGAAGAAGCTCCCTGAGACTACCCTGACCAGTAGCGAATGGAACCTCAATCACGGCTTTGGGTCTCACAAGTAGAAAGGTCTTGCCAGGGCGTCAGCCCGTTCGTTACCTTCGACACCTGTGTGTCCTTGTACCCATACCAACCTAACCCTGTTGGTGAGAGCAACATCATCCAGTGATCTCTTGCACTCAAGAACTAGCGTAGAGCTGATCTTGGGCGCTTCCAAAGCCCTGTTGCTGTCAGAACAGACAGAGATGTTCCTTCCTGAGCAAGCCCTGTCTGTAATCTCTTGACCACATGCCAGGATCGCACAGATCTCGGCCTGAAAGACTGATGCATGAGAGGGCCTGGCTAGACTCAAATCCAACTCCATCACCATACACTCCAGCACTTGCTCGCTCGTCCATTTATACCCAAATGTAAACTGGGTGGGCCCATTCTGGCAGATTAGTGCAGGTTCTTGTTCTACCCACTCACCCTGGACAAGAAATTGAACCAAGGAGATGAGAACTCAAATTTAAAGGGTTTTAAATGTCTGCTCTGATGGGATCTGGGATATAAGTAACTACTTGAATACTGGGGGTCGAAATGGGGCTAAAGAAGAAAAATCAGACACTCAAACCTTCTTTTGCGAACGACAGCTCACTGGTTGTTCGGTGGCAGGTCGTGGAATCGTTTTGAGGAATGGGAGGGATTTAGAAGAACTAACTGACTAGAGGACCTTTCTACTATTTATAAAAATTGGACGCCGTTTGCAAAATCCTCTGATTAATTGCTGGGTACTTACTGGACATATCACTGTACTTGCGGATACCAAATGGGGTGACATTCATGTGAGATTCCTCTTTTCGGTCTAATTGGGCAACTTTTGACTTCATTCTTGGCTTCTATGCCATTTTCTCTTTTCTCCTTTACTAAAACTCAATTTCAGTTGTATTAGAAATCTGGTTAATAATTTTCCAAAGGGCTACAGAAATAAAAATAGGCACATTGTTGAAATGTTTATTAAAACTTCATTTTTATTATTTAGAGAAACATATTCTCCAAGAAATACAGACTTTACTACAGGAATGACAAATAAAAAAAACTATAACCTTTATATGACTTTTACCAATACAACAAATTTAAACTTTATTGGGCAGTGTATTTCAAAACACAATTGACCTACATATTTCAAAGTCATGTAGCTGTCAAATGTCATTCCAAATTATCTAATTTATATACTATTAGGGCTTTATTTTTGAACAAAAATGCTTAGATGGCTAGAATAAGGAAACAGGACAAAGGATACTCAGATATTAAACGTTTTACAAACACTCTCTTTTCAAAAATTTTACCATATTAGGAATTAGGAATATGCCAAAGACCTATGTATGAGTTTAAAGGAAAGAACAGAGACAGAGATCTTTGAAGACGGTCAAGACATGACATCACGTCGACCACTACACTCCCTCCGGTGGTCAGGATTGAAGAGGGAGAGAGAGTCTTATGATTATATATTTTGATTATTAATGGCATAAATAAAAAAATAGACGAATGCGGTCCTGTAGAACTAAAAGTGTTGTTGCTTAAAAAGTGTGCGATTCTTATAAAATTGTGGATATTACTCAATTAAAATTTCAGTTATAAAGTATCATGTTTAATATTATGTTAAAAATCAGATAACAAAACTTTGAGTCGTCACGTTTTTATTGTACATATAATTTTAGATGACTGAAGCAAAATACAAGAAGGGATAAACACATTGATAGCTGCAGGAAACTGGAATATCGATCGACGAATAAGACTCGACAAGAAAATCTGACGCCTTCAAAATACATTACCAACTATGTTGTTTGGAAATGAGCTGAGCTTCCAACCAAAACATCCAATTTTAACTGAAATTTTATTCTATTATATTTTTATCTATTTAATTAGAATTTAATTAACTATCCAATGCGTAGGATGTATAGACTAGGGAAATAAGGACACTGAAATATCCAAGGAGCTGACAACTTTTTTAGTTATTGTATGTACACCTACAGGAAGAAAACCCACGTGTTTCTTGCCTAGAGTTCGGAGCCGTTTTTTAATTATTCAATTTAGTAAAAAAAACGCGATTTTTTCAATTTTTTGCACTCTATTAAGAAGCTAAATAGTTGACATAAAATTAAAAAATTACAACACTGGAAAATTAAAAAAATTCAAAATGTCAAGTTTTGAAGGTTAAAAAGTAAATTTGTTGCTTTACAAACTGCAAAATAAGTAAAACTGACTTAGAACTTTAGTGTTTAATCACAAGTTGGATATTGGGGTACTTAACAAACCCTCAGAATTTGAGACCGGTCGGCGCTCCCTGAATTAGTTTAAAAGTTATTCCATTTGTTTATCCCGGAAATCTTTGTTTTGCAATAACAAAGACAGTAAATAATGAAGATAGGTCAATTATCCGTATGCCAAATGAAAGTAGAAGAGTGATACTACCAAGATTTGTTAAAAAAAGATAAAAAATTATTTACTATAGTCAAAAATCCCAACGCCAAATTTTTTAAATATTGTAGTTTATAAACATTTCACAATAACTTTAAAAATATTATCCGTAGAAATTTTTTTATGCATTCTAAAAGTACTTTAACACGAATTTTCAAACAAAAAACTTGGCCTAGGACAATTTGGGCCAAAAGTTAGCCATGTGTTTTTTTTAATACACAGCTAATTTGGAATTTTCATTCCTTCACATTTCCTTTTCCATGGTTTCGAGATTTGTTCTAGGAATATCTTGAACAGTGTCGGAGATGTAGAGCATCCCTGCAATAAGCCTTTTTTGGTCCTAAATTCGTTGGAGTATTTATTGCCGGTTTTAACTCTTTCTTAGAGCCCCCGCAGACTGCAGACTTTTTATCGGCCGATAGTTTGGTCAGGTTGGGCTGTTAGTGTGCATAGCGAGCCAACGAAACAGTCGGGTTGGTGAAGGGCGCGCAGACTAGCAACTGTCGACGAACTATCCTCGAACGATTTAGTACTAAAGTTCGTACTTGACTGTTCAAGTGAGTAGTCGCACCATGCAAAAATTATCCAGAAATGTTATTATCGCTCTCATACAATGGATGAGGAAAACCAAGAAGAGATTCCGAGAGTATTGAGTGCATCCCATTCACAATGGAAGAAATAAGAAGACGATAAATACTAACAGATGTGATCCAGAATGATTATTTAGTGAAAAATTCTACACACTGTATTCTAGATTACTTGATTACCGAAAAAAGTTTTTCGCCTTTTATCGGGTAATCATAGCCAGCTTCAATGAAATTATTCTTCTTGTAGTCCTTTCTCCTATCGGAGGTTGGTTATTATCACAGCTATCCGTACATTATTTGAGGCTGCTCTGAAAAGATCTACTGAGCTGCAACTATACACTCTCTTAAGTTTCTCAGCCAGGAAATTCTTCTTCTTCCTATGGGTCTTTTCCCCTTAATTTTTCCCTGCATTATGAGCCTAAATATCTCATATTTCGCACCTCTAGTAATGTAGCCCAAATATTCCAGCTTTCTTGTTTTGATGTTCTTTATCACTTCACAATCCTCTTGTAGCCTTTTTAAGACTTCTGCATTCGTAACTCGTTGGATCCATGGTATTTTCAAAATCCTTCTATAGCACCACATATTATCTAACTTTTTTATGTTGTCGACCTTTAGTGCCCAGCTTTCCATTCCATACAACAAAGTCGAGAACACGTAGCATCTTAGGGCTCTTATTTTCAGCTCCACAGTAAGGTCTGGATTAACAAACATTTTTTCATTTTTATAAATGCTTTTCTTGCAATTTCGATGCGTGTCCTGATTTCTTTACCTTGGTCGTTGTTTTCTGTAACCCAGGTTCCCAGATATTTGTAGTTATTCACTCTTTCTACTTATTTTCCCTCGATATATAGCCTTCCTATGTACTGTGTGTTGCTTAGAAATAATCATGAACTTTGTTTTCTTAACGTTCATTAATTTGTAGTCCATATTTTATACTGACTTGATGCTATTTACTAATCATTGTAGTGCTTCTGAATGAAGTCATGCGTCATGCTAATTGGACCACCCAGGTTTCTACAATTAATGATTATGAATTATACGATGCCATTTTTTCGCAAATATATTCAAAAAATATTCGCTCGGCACGAGTATCGGACACCAAAACTAGGAGAGAATTGAACTATCGGCCGATAAAATAATCATCGTGTGTGCGCAAGTCCTAGTTAGCTAATGCTGATTAAATCGTCGGCCGATAGTTAGCCGACAGATTAGTTTGAAGGCAATCGGGAATCCAATCAAACTTTTTTATCGGCCGATAATTAATTAATCGGTGTAATATGCGCATATGCATAACTCTCTGTACTGATTTATCGGCCGATAAAAAGTCTGCAGTCTGCGGGGGATCTTACCATCATCATCAATGGCGCTACAACTCTTCGTGAGTCTTTGCCGCGTTTACTATTGCCTTCCATGTTTGTCGGTCCTGTGCCACTAATTCCCATTGTCGCACTCCCATTTTCTCTAGATTTTCTTTGACTGCATATTTCCACCTTTTTCTAGGCCGCCCTACAGACCTTCTTCTATCTGGCCTTTCCCAGAACACATTGTTTATCCCAGAACACATCTGAGTCTATTGGCCTTTATATATCTGACTAGATTTTCTTTTCCGAATAGAGACTCTAGCTCGTTATTGTATCTGCGCCTCCATTAGTTTGTCACGCTGTCTCTGCAAGGACCATATATCATTCGAAGGATTTTACGTTCCGACACTAGCAATTTATTTACTTCTCTTTTTGTTAGCGTCCATGTTTCGCTTCCATACGCGACTACTGGTAGTATTATGGTCTTATATATCTGGATTTTTGCACCTCGTGAAAAAAGTTTTGACTTCATTAGATGTTTCATTGCAAAGAAAGATCTGTTTCCTGCCATTATTCGCGTTTCAACTTCTCGCTCTAAGATTGCTCCTAGATTTTTAAATTATTTAGCCACTTCGAAGTTATGATCGTTTATAGTAATATTTTGCCTTATTCGCCGTAGTTCTTGTTTTGAGACGACCATGTATTTTGTTTTGTCTTCATTTATTTTTAGACCGATGTTTAATGCAGCTTCTTCAAAGCTCGAGAAAATATCCTTAACTTCTAATGTTGATTGTGCTACTGCGTCTACGTCATCGGCAAAGGCGAGTACGATTTTTGCTCCCCGAGCAGCTATGTCTGGTTTCAGTTTTGGATACATTTTTCGCATGACATATTCTAAGGTCAGGTTAAACAACAATGGGGACAACGGATCTCCCTGTCTTTGTCCAGAATTTACGCAGAAAGCGTTTGATATTTTCCCCCCTATTCTAACTTGTGCAAAGGAGTTACTTACACACATTTGTGTTACCGCAGCTAGTTTCTTTGGTACCCCGAGCTCGATCATTGCCTTCCATAATGTTGCACGATTAATTGAATCATAAGCCTGTTTGAAGTCTATAAAGATCTGAAGAACGTCCTGATTATATTCCCAATAATTTTCAAGAATTTGTCTTATTGTAAATATTTGATCAACAGTCGATCTGCCCGGCCTGAAACCGCACTGGTAGTCACCAACCATTTCTTCGGCGTATGGTACTAGTCTTTTTAATATTATCGAAGCCAATATTTTATACGTAGTGTTGATTAGTGAGATTCCTCAGTAATTCATGCATGATTCCTTTTTTCCTTTCTTGCGTATTGGTACAATAATACTACCACACCATTCTTTCAGCATCATTTCTTGTTTCCAGGCCTTTTCTATTAATTGATGGATTTTACTTATGAGTTCATGACCGCCTGTTTTAATTAGCTCGGCATCAATATTATCCAGACCAGGGGATTTATCGTTTTAAAGCGTTTTTATGGCATGCGTAATTTCTTCCATGCTTGGTGGGGGTATTTCTAATTCGGCCGTTTGATACTCATGTTCTCCGTTGTTTCCACCATTTTCATTGTTTTCATCAGTGAAATTTTGGATATTCCGGAGCTCTTCAAAATATTCAGCCCATCTTTCTATTATTTTGTTTTCGGCATCCAGCATTTCTCCATTTTTATCTCTCACGAAGTTTGTCGTTGTCCTTATATATGAGCCTCTCTTATGTTGTCTTACGTCTCTGTAGAACTTTTTACTTTGGTTGTGTCTGTGTCCTCCTTCTACTTTTTCAATTTATTGTTGTAGATATTGTCTCTTTTTTTGCCTAAGTGTTCTTCTAGCTACGGCTCTCTCTCTGTGGAATCGTGTACGTTTTTCTTTATGAGAAAATGGTCTGTGTCGCTATCTGGCCCTCTCATAGTTCTTACCCTGTTGTTGTTTTAACGGTTTTTTACGGCTTCTATTAACCTCTGAGTTATTCCGATTTCCTTCATCGTGTTCCATAGTGGTTTTCTGGGAACCATGCCATATGCCTTTTTTAAATCGTTGAATGCCATGTGTGAATAATATTCTGTCCCTTAATATACTGATTCTGACATCTTTATACACTTTTAGATGCATATCGTGTACCTTTTTCCATTTCCATTTTCAGATTTTTCTATTGTCCTTAGACTTTTTTCCTGACATCATCCTGAACACAATGCAAAAATTTGCAAGTCTCTAGGTGCTGTACTTGAAAATTGATTTATTCCGGTGTTTTTAGTGCTAAATGTCCTGATCTACGTAATAACTTTATATACTAACATCGTGTTAATGATCTCGTCATCAAGACATGTTAATTCGAATAAATAAAAAAAATCTTAACTGAAATAATTTATTATAATGAGAAATTTTAATCCTTTCTAAGAAACTTGTGCTTCTTAATGATATTTTATACTTGAACCGTTGATTGATAAAAAATATACACGTGAAATTACACTTTTGTCGTTCAATTTCGATGAACCAACCAAATTGATTCATGTAAATATAAGAGTTAATCTTCTTCTTCTTCTTCTTCTTCTTCTTCTTCTTCTTCTTCTTCTTCTTCTTCTTCTTCTTCTTCTTCTTTAGCCTTAAGTAATTCAACTTTGGACATAGGCCTCCCCCAATTCAATCAAGTGTTTTCTATTTTGCGCCACTTCTTTCCAGTTGTGTCCTACAATCTTCTAAATGTCATCAGCCTATCTCATTTGTGGCCTTTCTCCGCTTCTCCTTCCTAACCATGGTCTCCATTGTTGTATTTCGTGATTCCATATTTTATTCTTCAGTTGGGCATGTGTCCTGCGAAGCTTCATTTTAATTTGGCAGCATGTTCTCCTGCGTCTTTTACTTTGGTTTTGCTTCTAATCCATTTATTTGTTTTATGTTTTATATAAGTCTCATCCCGAGCATTGATCTTTCCATCGCTCTTTCCATGTGAAATCTTTCCAAAAGTGAATAATTTCATGTCATTGAATGTTGTCGTTCAATGGAGTTGAAAGAATTGAACATGCTCAATATTTTTACCGTAAAATCTTCAACGCGTTGAACGAGAAATGAATGTGTAAACACAAAAATTAAATGATTATCTTTTACAGTGTATTATTATGGAATAAACAGCACACGCCTCTGTTCTTGGAACAATTGAAAAATTATTCGTACCTGTCTATGGAATTATAAAACGAATGGTTATAAAAACCGAGATTGTCGTGGAAATGCTATTAAATCATTAATTGAATATTTGAACAGTAGTAGTACCATATGGTTCCTATAACCGAAGAAGACATACAATTGAAAATTAAAAATATGCGTACTCGTTATATTTCTGAGTTAACAAAGATAAAAACGATCAACCAAAAGCGACTTTTAAGGCTCGTCTTCTTAATACCCATGATCGCACCCACCAACCTTTGCATTCAACCAAATTGATTCAATTTAGTTGAACCGTGTAATTTCGCCTTAAGTTATCATCCAACGCCTGAACACATTATGTAGCACATTAAACGGCAACATTTGAGGCAAGCAAATTTCGTCACCGCTTTGTGGCATTACGTTGAGCATTATCAGCTATGTGATAAAAACTGTGCTAGCAATTATTTTCATAAGGAGTAGAAATATATGGATTTTTCGTGTCCCATTCCGTTAAATATAGGCTAAGTTTAGTAGTATCAGTCAATTAATCATTTCTTAATTTCAAATTGTAATAAATTACATCGCAAATTAGATTGTTTTGTATAGATGATTAAGAATTAAGATAAACAGGAACCTTTATTAGCTTTCGTAAGTAAAAGAGTCTCAAATAAAATGATAGAAAGATAGATAAAATCGTTCATTATTAACAAAAAAAAAAACAAATACGGTCATTGGAAATACGAACATCATAAAATATTAATGAATATGGATCGCATGCATTTTCTATTTTTACGTTTCCCATTTCAGGACCGGCTTACTATTATATGGCAACTAAACAACATGGCAACTGGCAACATACTTTTTAAAAGCTTTTATTTAGTTCAATAGTTTGTGTCAAATCTTTAGACGTTAATTTGACTGCCTTTCCTTCAATGCAAATGAATGAAAATTTGCAGACATATGCATTCGCAGGAACAATAATACACGAATAGTCAATAAAAAAATTTTTCATGTTTATTATTTTTAGTACCAAATATAAAGGTGAGAATTTTAAGTTATAAATATATCAGATTATTTTACAATAGAAAAAATACCGGCAAAAGGGCATGCCGGTATACTGGGTAATGAGAAAGTGGATGAGTTGGCCAAAGATGCAATAAAAAAAGGTAAAATACTAACTCACATCTTATCGACAGATGCAATAAATGACGTCAAAGTTAGAATAAATAAAATATGGAAAAAAGAATGGAAAAATATTACAAGCATGTCAAAAAATTTATATTTTTCTTTACATCAAGAACTTCCTCCGCCACCTGAATACATATTTAAATATAACCTGCCAAAGCAAGATATTTCTACTATCGTCAGATTAAAAACTCGACACGGGAAATATGAGGCACATCTGCACAAATTAGGAATAATTAACTCATCAGTATGTTTTTGTGATAATGTTTCGATTAGAGATTTAAACCATATTTTCTTGGAATGCAAAATTAACGAGAGATATATAAATCAATTATATTACAATTTACGACAAACACAAGTTCATTTTCCAATTAGTATAGAATATCTACTAAGTTGTCATAAAATGGAAATATTTAAATTACTCATAAACTACTTGAAAGAAACAAATATAATCATTTAAGTGAAATACGTATAAATATAACAAAACTAATAAATTGAGGTAAAAATAAAATAAAAATCTGTGGCTAACGGACTCGCATCCAAGCCATTTTTTCACACACACACACATACAATAGAAAACTGTATGTCTTAATTTTTGACCCGAATATCCGTTCTTCTTGATGTGTCTATCCGTGACAAATATTGGTGATCATCATGACACACCTTATCTTATCTGCAGCAGTACGGAAAAGCTGAATAGATGTCGTGTTGAACCAAGTTCTGAGGTTGGCTTGTAGAAGGGCATATCTGGATTCATTTTGCACAAATATTCAAAGTATTGTAATTTTCGTGATTTGATGGTGGTCAGTAGCCCTCGTACTGACCATATTAGACGTATTATAGTACGTATTGAACTACGTATAGACGTATTATAAACCATAGAACGTATTGAAATTAGACGTGGGGTGAGACAGGGATGCGTATTGTCGCCAGTTCTCTTTAATGCCTACTCGGAAGAGATCCTAAAACAAGTTCTTGAGGGTGAAACAGCTGGAGTAAAGGTGAACGGAGTTCCCATTAACAACATTACATATGCGGATGACACTGTCATCTTAGCCGAAAATATTGAAGATCTTCAGAGACTAGTTAACAGAATAGCGACATATAGCCAAGAATACGGTCTAACAATGAACATCAAGAAGACAAAATTTATGAGAATATCTAAAACTCAAAGAAATAACGAGAATCTCCTCATAAACGGAACCAACGTCGAACGAGTAGACCAATATGCATATCTTGGAACAATGATCAACTCCACAAATGATTACTTCCAGGAGATTAAAATTAGAATAGAAAAGGCTAGAGCGGATTTTAACAACATGAGAAAAGTGCTCTGCACAAGAGATCTAAGGTTAGAGCTAAGAGTAAAGTTGGCTAGGTGCTACGTTTTCTCGACTCTGTTTTATGGAATGGAAGCTTGGACCTTGAATGCGGCATCAGTGAAAAACTGGAATCATTCGAGATGTGGGTACATAGAAGAATTCTAAAAATATCATGGACAGAACACGTCACAAACAAAGAGGTTCTTAGAAAGATGAATAAAGAAATGGAAGTCTTAAATACAATCAAAACCAGAAAATTGGAATATCTCGGACATATTACACGTGGAGAGAGTGCTCTAACTCATTATGCAGGGATAGATTCAAGGAAAAAGAAGCATAGGGAGACGCAGAATCTCGTGGCTGCGCAACCTGAGAGAATGGTACGGATGTACATCAAACGAACTTTTCAGAGCAGCCGTCTCTAAAGTCCGAATAGCTATGATGATTGCCGACCTTCGTCGCGGAGATAGCACTTGAAGAAACAGTACCTCTCGGTTTCTCTTCGTTCTTCAGAGGACTTCCTCACTTGTGACTCGCACTACACCAGATCTTAGGTATTCTTCAATTTCACCAGATCTCAAACGCTTTCAATCTTCTGCACATATCTTCGTTTAAGGTGCACCATTCAACATAAAAAAAAACGAGAAGACGTAGCATTGTAGAATTGAAGACCTTGGGACCAGAAGGGGACAAGCCACAATTTCGTCAAAAATGAGTTAAAGTAGAAATCACAAACGTTAAGACCATATTAATGTCTCAAACAGAAAATTTCAGCAGTTTTTTCATAGATGGCGCCGCTGTAGTTAAGTCCCGTTGTGTCACCATTACTTTATATTGCAACAGAAGGAGACAAGCCACAGTTAGTAATCAACATGGCGGCGGAACATTCCCGTGCATGTAAACGGAAAAAAGACTTTTCTGAGTTTGATTCTCAACACAGTGACCAAGATCCGTTTTTAAATAAAAGCGAAGATGACAAAGACTATACAGTATATGGAAGTAGTAGCGATTAGGAAAATATAAACTCAGGAACAGTAAGTTTATTTACTGTGTGGCTTGTTCCCTTATGTTATATTTTTCGAACCTAAAAATATTAGGATTGTTCTAAAGGTTTTTTGTAGCTTATACCTTTTTAGTAAAATACCTACTTCATTGTAGGAAAATAAATAGGTTCATACCCCACAGACTTCTCAGAAAAGAAGGCGCCTTCTAGATGGAGACACAAGGATACCCAACGACATAAAAATTAAGCGCAAGACAAAAAAAAATCTAGTTTACGAATATGTATATAAATACAAAAGGGAAGAAAATAGAACCAAAAAATTAGGTGCACCTTGCGGTTGAAAAAACAGTGTAGGCAGAAATTGGTGCTTGCCAACAGATTCTACCAGATACTGAGAATAATGAACCACTGGAAGACATTGAACATTTGGACGACTTTTCAGATATTGAAAATATTGACAACTGAATTATTTTATTGTTGCATTTTATGTTCATATTTTAGAATATAATTTTTTATACAAAAGGAGATAAGCCTTATACTTTTTCAAAAAATGTTCAAAAACCCAAAAACCGTTAAATACACATTTGTGTTACTTTTATTGTGTATTTAATATCATATTTCCAAACGATTATGGGCTTTACTACCAAGAAAATTTTAAAAATTGAATTTCAGGATTTGAAAATAAGTTTAAAATTATATTTTCTCCAAAATATTGTTTGGTGGCATGCCCCCTTCTGGTCCCAAGGTCTTCAATTGCTCATGAAGAATGTCCCCGTCTGGTTGAAGGTGCATCTAGTTTTTCCAATGCGCGCTCTTATCTTCTGGTTTTTGGTCCATTCTTCAATTATCATGAGTTTTGTCCTATTTACATTGGGTCCATACCGTTGACTGTAATACATGATTTTGTTCATAACGATTTGTAGGTCTTCTAAGTTGTCTGCAAATACAATCGTGTTACACACATACTGTCGAAAGAGTACATGATTCCATATTATTGGTAAGATGACCAACAAAGTCAAGGTAAATAACATAAATAATATTACTGCCTGCTAATAATACACTTGCTGCCTGTCTTCCACCATGTAA
Source organism: Diabrotica virgifera virgifera (assembly GCF_917563875.1). NCBI lineage: Eukaryota > Metazoa > Arthropoda > Insecta > Coleoptera > Chrysomelidae > Diabrotica > Diabrotica virgifera. Next base: position 114,157,690 of record NC_065450.1, read on the forward strand.
TCAAGTCACACTACAGCTCAGATGTTACCTGGGGCATTTTGAGAATATTTAAGACATCCATGCTTTATTTGGCATTTTAAACTGATGTTTCCTTAACGGACCATGTTTATAGGGCTCTGATCCTCGTATTTTTTTAAAACTATATTTTGGTGGTTAGGATGTATCAACTTTACGTAAGCACTGATGATGACTGGTAAACCAGTCGAAAACTAGTTATGTATTTGTGATGTAGCGCTTTTTAGGGATTTTAAATATACCTTTTATACAGGATTTGCTGTTTTTGTATTACATGGTATAGAGCCAACTGCAGGAAAACTTTTCCTTGTGGATTTTTATAAATAATATTCTTATAATAAAACCTTTAGGATATTGGTGTGTAAATTTGACGATTCTAAATTGCTGTAGTAGCAAATCACAACTTCAATAGTAATATTTAATAATTGATTTAAATAAATATTTGTCGTATAAAGTCTCAGTTTAAAACACTAGATAATATGAAAAACCGTTGTAGGCCAGGAACCGAAGCTTTTCACCTCGCAATTTTTACAGAATGGATCGATTTACTTGAAAATTTGAGAATAAGTAGTGGATAGTCCAAGGATCAAAATCTATATCATGCCGAAAGGCGCTTTTACCATGGGGGTGGTTGCCAGCCCATCCCGGGGGTGGAAATGTTTTATTATATTTTGACCACAAAAGTTAATAAAAACATTCATTCTAAGCCAAAAATGTTCTATACATTTTTTTGATAAAATTAATAGTTTTCGATTTATTCGCTATCGAAAGAGTTGGTTTTGTATAGAAAAAATCAATGTTTTTCGATATACTAATTTACGATTCACTCAATATTTACAGTAGAAAAAATTTTTTCAAACCACGTTCTTGGGAATTAAATAACCTACAATTTTATAATAAAACATTTTTTCGTAACTCTGATGCTAATCTTTCTATTCTGAAGAAAATGGCATTTTTTACCAAACTACAAAAATTCGTTATTCGCTTTTAAGTCCAGTTTTTTAAAAACTGATCATTCTAAGCCAGTCAAACTTAGAAGTCAGCCAGTCAAATTTAGAATCTATTAATAATACATAAATAAATAAGAATGAATAAGGCAAATCTCTAAAAACACCGCTAACTTACATTATTATGCTTCCAATTGGATTTCTCCTTTTTTTTTCTCAAAAAAATTTATTGATTTTTTAATCGTAACTTTTTTATTTCTACCTTAGAAAGTTTAATGAAATACAATTTTGTAGGTTTTTACACTATCTATAAGCCTATTAATATTAAATCTTATTAAAATCCTCAATAACAAAATAGGTGACTTTGAAAGGGTTGGTAAAGGTGGTTTTTGCATATTATTACAAGCTTTAATTGTCAATAGCTCACTCAATTTTTGACATAGAAAAAATTTTTGCAAACCAGGTTCTTGGGAATTAAATAAGCTATAATTTAATTTTAAAACATTTTTTCGTATCTCTGATGCTAATCTTGCTATTCTGAAGAAAATATCATTTTTATCCAAACTACTAAAATTCGTTATTCGCTTTTAACTCCATTTTTTTAAAAACTAATCATTCTAAGCCGGTCAAACTTCTAGAACTTATTAATAATACATAAATAAAAAAGACCAAATAAGGTCAATGAAAATTTTTAGTTAGGGTGGTGATTAGTGGGTTGCCTGCGATCACTTTTTCGCTGACAAAAATAGGGACTGACATTCTTTTCATTATGTCACTTAATTTTTGAGCTATAAACTTTTTTCTTATTTCTAGAGATAGATATCTTTAAGTACTTTAAATTAGTTTAAACAAGTTGTCCTCTAAAAATGCATAGTTTTCCCGTCTTTTGACTTTGAAACTAAAATATTTAGCATTTGACGAAGAAGAGCCAACATATAATAAAGTATAGCTCGATTACTATTGGTCTTAAAGAAAATTAAAAAAAAAGTTCTTGTTTATTTTTTCAAAAGGTACATTTTTGTTAAGTAAAGTTGTTTTGACAAAACGAAAACTTTTGGAGTTATTAGCAGAAAACTTATTAAAAACATTGATTTTTTCGATATAAAACTAACTTTTTCGAGAGCGAATAAATCGAAAACTATCAATTTTATCAAAAAAATGTATAGAACGTTTTTTTTAGAATGAACGTTTTTACCAACTTTTAAGATTAAAATATAATAAAAAATTTCCACCCCCGTTCTGTAAAAATTGCGATGTTTTGTCCTATTTTAAGCTTCATTACTTGGACTATTGTAGTTTAATTTATTTATGAAGTTATTAGGGGAGTCGAATGCATTTGACCAAAACACCACGGGAATAATATTGGGATTTGTTTTACACATCCCCACAGGGTATCTAATTATGTGTCGTCATCATCATGGTAGATCTTGGCCCGTTCCAGAATCAGCTTCCATTACATTATATCCTTCGCCTTGGTTGTCAAATTTCGTACTCTTAATACTTTATCTAATGTGTACCCCAGTTATTTTGGGTAAATGTAATAAATACAAATACCAATCGTTGCAGGTATAAATAACAAAAAACAACAACTAAAACATTTTGATTAAGGGGCAACATCAGCGCGCAGAAAACGCGTTCCAAGATTGCAGCTTTCATTTTGAATTTTTTGTCGAGACATTTTTCACACATATTCGTAAAATAGTAAAGAAAGGCTATAAAGAGCCCAATCATCATCATCATCATCATCATCATCATCATCATCACGTAGTGCTACAACCCTGGGTGGGTCCTGGCTGACTGTACAACTTTCTTCCAATTGGTTCGGTCTTACATCAAACTAGGGTCAAATGGAATGTTCATTATTCGGAGATCTGCTATGTTATCTCTTCATCGGATTCTGGGACGTCCGAGTGGTCTTTTGCCTGTAGGAATCTCCTCCCATATTAGTCTTACAAATTTCTCGTTATGAAGTGTGTGCATGTGGCCTGCCCATCTTAGTCGTTGTGATTTAATTTCTTGGACAATATCGGTGTCATTGTAGAGTGCTTTTAATTCGATGTTGGTTCTGATCCTATACTGCTTTGTGTTAATGTCGTGGTGAGGTCCGAAAATTTTTCGTTCAAAACGTCTGAGCCTTTCTTCGTTTGATTTGGTCATGCTCCACGTTTCGCATCCATATTTAGTACAGGTCTGACGATGGATTTATAGATTTTGATCTTGGAATTTCTTGTAAGATTTTTTGATTTTATAAGCTTATCCAGTGCGAATAGACAGCGATTTGCCAATTAGATTCTGCCCTTTATTTCTTCAGTTACATCGTTTTCAGCTGTGATTACGGCCCCCAGATACTTAAAACGTTGTAGCCTTTCGAAATTGAAGGTGTTCACCGGCACATTATATCCTATCCTGTCCTTTTGTGTCATTCTATTTATACGCATATATTTCGTCTTTTCTTTATTAATCCTCAGCCCTACTTCGCTTGTTGCTCCTTCCACTTTGTTGAAAATGGCTTTTGTGGATAGGATGGAGTCTCCAACGAGATCAACGTCATCTGCGTATGCTAGTAATATCTTTGGACCTTGAACCGATAGCAGTTCTGTTTTATTTCGGCCGACCTCATGGCTTTCTCTAATACAAGGTTAAAAAGTAGTGGAGATAACACATCACCCTGTTTGAGTGCACTGTTGATTTCAAAGCTATCAGACAGTTTAATATTTACACGTACTTTTGATATTCCACCCTCCATACAGACTTTAGTCATCCGAATGAGTTTCTTTGGTATTGAGAACTCCGCCATGGCATTCCATACTTGGCTTCTTTCTATGCTATCATATGCGCCCAATAGACCAAGAAAATCGAACTTGACTGACTTAACAATATTTAGCGTGCCTATGAGTAGGTATAATAATTATATTATCACAATATTGCGCCTTCGTTTTTAATAGTATAGTGACAGTGTAACGTACTGCCCACGCACTGTTGTCGCACTGTTGAAAGTTCGCAGAACTTTCGAAAAAAAATATTGACGACGCGCTGATGTAGCATACATCTTAAAGTAGGTATTGTCAACTCAACTTTCTCTTTCTAGTTTTTACAAAATTTTCTATGACAAATAATCGCAATAACACAATAATAATAATAATAATAATATCTTATGGCATTTTTGCGGGGGAGATCCTTTCGGATTGTTCCGGCGCCATTTACATCTTTAACCCTGTTTCAAGTAACTAATGTCGATGTACACTAGCCCAGGGGGACCGACGGCTTAACGTGCTCTCCGAGGCACGGTGAGAGGGCTCGTATCATTTTTAGAAATGAAAAATTAGATGTATTTGGCAGGGCTCGAACCCACGTGCACTGGCGTATGAGGCCAGCGATTATGCCGTGTCGCTACGGCCGCTCACATTAATAATTTTAAATTTTAATAACACACCGCAATAACACAATTTTATGGGCATGCGACTAGTAGTCCGTCGCTTTTACGAACAATAGGGGAGTGCATATAGATTTTCACTTCGGAAAAAATCAAACAAGATATAACTTTTTTCTACTCCCGAAATGTGTGCTTCATTTTTTATTAAACAAATGAACTGCGAAATTAGATGTTTTTTTTAAATAACTCCGAAAATATTTTTAGAAAAAAACTTACTTGTCCATTAAAGAATTCAGAAAATTTGACAAAAAAAGGAGTATCACCAAGCCGCAAGCCCTTATCCCTTGTCGTACCGCTCCTCCATAGGCCGATTAGACACCAGTTTATTCCAGACCAATTCGTATATTCTATTGAATTTTATACTACCGACGTTGGTCTTTTATTAATTTAATGACCTGGCTGAGGCTCGAACCGTTGATCGCAAATCCACTAAACTTGTCGATCGACTGCGCCTCTGCCAACTGAGCCGTCGTGATTGACAATAATAATAACTTTTCTGTAACCGTAATTCCAAATAACTTTACATAATAACACTTTTTAATTTTCTGGAATATAAAGGTGGGTCTGGAATATAAATTGGATGGAAATAAACCTAAAGAAAACTTAATACCTAACAACGGAGAATACAGAAATAAACCAACTGGAAATAGACGAAAGTAAACAAATCAGAGGAACAGATAAGTACAAGTATTTAGGTTTTATAATATCAAACAAAGGAACAACTGAAGAAGATATAAAAAAATGGACTAGGACAAACAAGAGAGTGCATACGAAAATTGATCCCGATACTGTGGGATAAGAACATCAGCATAAAAACAAAAAGAAAAATATATATAATACCATGACAAGAAGTATTCTCACTTACGGGTGTGAAAATTGGACAATAAATAAGAAAACCAAAAATAAAATAAGAGCAACAGAGATGGAATTCTTAAGGAGAAGCTGTATAGTAACAAGGAGAGATAGAATAAATAACATAGAGAAGAGTGGAAGTGAACTCAGACATAATAGACTACATCGAACAGAAGAGATTAACCTGGTACGGACATCTCATAAGAGCAGACCAAGATCGGTGGATAAACCGAATAACAGAGTGGAGCCCGATAGGAAAAAGGAAGAGAGGCAGACCCCGAAGATCCCTCAGAGATGAAGTAGACGAAGCAATGGAGAGAAAAAATCTACAGTAAGGGGACTGGCAAGACAGAAAGAGCTGGAGAGAACGGTTGAGTGAAGGAATACAGTGAAAAATGTGGAAATCCTTAGTATATATACATAAAGGTACTTTACTCTTTAACGAAATTCATATTTTTGACATACCTCGTATAAAATTGATACAATTTGATATGTGATAGTTGAGTTTTAGATTTTAGACTATGCAGAGCATTTTATGGACAATAACTTTTTTTCGTGAAATTGGTAATAAAAAAGATTCCCATATGGTTCCTAGGTTCCCAGACATACTGTATAAGAGCTTCTGTATAAAAATTTTCAAATTGTAATGCCATATTCGGATTTAGCATAATCAAAAACAAAATAGAAACAAATTTTATCAGATTAAAATGATGAATTCAACGATATCTTTTAAATTATTTATACAAAACAATTGTTATTGTTTAAAATATTAATAAACAATAAGCGGCAAAATCTGTCAGTAGAACTTTTCACTTTAACATGTATATAAACTAACAAAAAAGTTTTAGAAAAATATAAGTTTTTTTGAATTAAGTATTTCGAAACCATCCATGTTTTCGTGTTTCTTGACTCCCCTACAAAGGATAATTTTGTATTTTATAATATCAAAACAGGAAACGAATGAATGTACTTTTATAGGTATCTAACTTTAATATGAGATATCCGACTAGAATCATCACATATTCATTTTATTCTCAGAATGAGCTTAATAGGGCTTTTCATCGATTGCCATTTGTTTCGAGCTTCTGTCATGTGTCACATAATATTAATATATCTACGTCATACGTCTTTGGTTTGTATATTGGTATATGCCAATAACGTATGACGTAGATATATTAATATTATGTGACCCATGACTGAAGCTCAAAACAAATAACTGTGTATGAAAATCCCTATACTTATTGAACAAAATCAATAATAGCTGTAAAAAATTTCTAAAGTACCGAAAATACTACAAATAACTATGCTCTGTTTTTAAACCAGGAGGAGTAATATTTCAAATTTACCGCGCCGTAATTCTTGTTTGTAAGTGTTCCAACCTCAGGCATGTTTACTCCACTGTTATGAAATTTTGACACTATTGAAATTTATGAAATTTTGGCACTGTTTTGACATTGTTTTGACGTGTTGTTTACGTTATTCCTTTAATATTTAGATTTTTAGTCTGCTTTTATATAAAATGCGGTTGTTTTTAAAACTCTTTAGCGACGTACCTATTAGTATAATACCGGGTGTCCACTTATATTTTCCCCCATTTTAACTGCCTATATCTTCTAAACGGCTTAAGATAGAAATGTGCGGCTTTCGATGAAATGATTTATTTTAGTAAAAGTTTGGTCTGAATGGATTGAATTTTTTATATTGCTTTCAAATACGAAAAGAAAAATGGCGGATTTTTGAAAAAAATGTTGTTAATTTTTTTTTAATGGAACAGCCAGTATATTTTTTTAAATTGAAAGAGAGCTCATTCACCTATCCAGCGATATAAAGTTTTTCAAAATCGGTTGTCAAATCACTGAGTAATTAATTTTTAAAATGAGCGGTGCAACGTGGATATCACCCAGGCTATCTACCCAGGAAAGCCTCATAATTCTTCTATATGTCCACATTTCAAAGTAGTCTGGGCTGATTATCGGAGAATAGGCCATTTTTGGGAAAAGTTATTTACCAGCAATTTTATTGCTGGAATCAAATTATAAGATCCTATATATTAATAATATAGGTATGCAAAGTCCTCAGATAGTGTGCTACTTTTTTTTATAAACAAAATGGCGCCCGAAAATCGTGTTTTTTTCAATTATTGCTCTAGAACTCCGAAGATTTTAACTTTACAACAAAAACACTCAAATAAAAATTCACCGTGATTAAATTCTGCATAGAGACGTGTTTTTCCCGATCTGCTCCGAAGAAAATTTTCCTCGGAACATGCGGGTTTTCCCAACAAAATCTTTAATTTTCAAATAAAGTTTTAGATAAGTAATTATTTACCAATAATTAAATAATTTGGTAACTTAAAAGCCTTCTTGGTTTAAATTATAGTTCCAGAAGCTGGTGAAAATTAAACGAATATTTTAGCAACAATTCAATTGTTAATTAATAATTTACGGTCGCAATAATAACCAAAATAGTTATGATACACTGATCAAACTTTGAAATCTTATAAAGATGAGATGCCTATTTAACATTTTGTCGACAAAATATAAATTTTTTATTTTTTGCATAATCTTTAAATGTTAAAAAAAATAGTTATAAACAAATTAACGTTTCTCAGAAAGTTCTTATTATATTATAATTTTAAAAATAGCTAAAATGCGCATTTCAAATATCTTGAAAATGAATGCTTTAAAACTTTTTTGCAACCATTTGCAAAAAAGTTATGAAACAGCAAAGTAAACATACGATTACTACGGTGTTAATAATTTTTTTTTTTAATTCTTTCAAAGCGTAGAAGTGAGTAAAGTACAAGCTAATTATTTATAAAACAATATCGATTATCAGCTTAACGGTTATATTTTAATTAAAGATTATAAATATATTTTTTTGTAATTTACACGCGCGAAAGTAGAATAATACAGTACCGTAGCTACCCGCCCACATAAACAACTCGCGCGAGTTTAAGCGTGGCAGTCGCTTCGAGTGAACATTTTATCTCCGGCTCTGTATCAAGCCTACTTTCGCGCTAAAAATTACAAAAAAAAAGTATTTTTAATCTTTGATTAAAATATAACCATTGCACTAATTTTTGACATTCTTTGTGAGTAATTAGATTGTACCATAGACTCACTTTTAAGCTTTGAAACAATTAAAACAAATTATAAACAATGGAGATATCGTATATTAATTTTGCTGTTTCCTAACTTTTTTGCAAATGGTTGGAAAAATTGTTTAAAGCATTCATTTTCAAGACCTATGAAATACTCATTTTAAGTATTTTTTAAAATTAGACTATAATAAACAATTTCTAAGAAATGTTAATTTGTTTATAACAATTTTTTTTCAACATTTAAAGATTATGCAAAAAAATGAAAAATTTATATTTTGTCGACAAAATATTAAATAGGCATCACACCTTTATAATCTTTCTAAGTTTGATCAATGTCTCATGATTATTTTGGTTGTTATTGAGACTGTAAATTGTTAATTAACAATTGAATTGTAGCTAAAATATTCGTTTCATTTTAACCGGCTTCTGAATTTATAATCTATACCAAGAAGGCTTTTATTTCACCAAGCTATATAATTATTGATAAATAATTACTGGCCCAAAAAATTTATTTGAAAATTCGATATTTTGTTGGGAAAACCCACATTTTCCGAGGAAAATTTTCGTCGGAGCAAATCGTGAAAAACATGCCTCTATGTAGAATTAAATTGGGGTGAATTTTTATTTGAGTATTTTTGGTGTAAAGTTAAAATCTTCGGAGTTATAGAGCAATAATTGAAAAAAATACTATTTGTCGGCGCCATTTTGTTTATAAAAAAAGTAGCACACTATCTGTGGACTTTGCATACCTATATTAATAATTTATAGGATCTTATAATTCGATTAAAGCAATAAAATTGCTGGTAAATAACCTTTCTTTGTACTTTACTAATTAGACCAACGTATTATAACTATTTTTTTTTCAAAATTTAAAGATTATGCAAAAAAAAGAAAAATTTATATTTTGTCGATAAAATATTAAACAAGCATCTCATCTTTATAATCTTTATAAGTTTGATCAATGTATCATGATTATTTTGGTTATTATTGCGATCGTAAATTGTTAATTTACAATTGAATTGTTGCTAAAATATTCGTTTAATTTTCACCAGCTTCTGGAATTACAATCTGTACCAAGAAATCTTTGATGTCGCTAAGTTATTTAATTATTGATTAATAATTACTTACCTAAAACTTTATTTGAAAATTATAGTTTTTGTTAGGAAAACCCGCATTTTCCGAGGAAAATTTTCGTCGGAGCAAATCGTGAAAAACATATCTTTATGCAGAATTTAATTGCGGTGAATTTTTATTTGGGTGTTTTTGTTGTAAAGTTAAAATCTTCAGAGTTATAGAGCAATAATTGAAAAAAATACGATTTGTCGGCGCCATTTTGTTTATAAAAAAGTAGCACACTATATGCGGACTTTGCATACCTATATTATTAATATATAGGATCTTATAATTCGACTCCAGCAATAAAATTGCTGGTCAATAACTTTTCCATGAATTTTGCTAATTAGCCCAGAGTAAAGGCGGTAAGTCGTCTTATTGTCTCTATATTTAACATCCATGATTCCACCCCATAGTATAGTACACTGTATACGTAACATTGTGTTAGGCGTACTTTAAAAGCTAATGTTAAATCTTTGCTACATAGGGCCTTTTTCATTTTCATAAAATTATAACGTGCTTTTTCGCTTCTGACTTTGATTTATACTAAAATACTTTGATAAATAATATCCTGCAGTGTAGTATATTATTTATTTTGGATACATTATAGTGTATTATGCAACGATCATTAATAGACCTGGATCCCGCGTAAGAAAAAAAAGTTTATTAATAGCAAGCTGAAAATTTGTTAATAGCTTAACGGTGTCTAGTCGGACAAACTTTGATGCACGGGAACACTGGAACAGGGGAAGTTTTAATTGTGGAGCATGATAAACGTGTCGTCCTGACAAGTTTATGATTGTGAAAAATAGCAAGTTGTTTTTAAGTTTATTCAATAGCCAACGTTATATAATATATGAAAAAATGTTTGTCCGACAAAAATGTTGGGCATTTTAACGAGTCCGACACGTAGAACATGTCACATCACAGGAATTATGTTGGTGATAAATAGCAGTCTGATTTTTGCATGAGAGTTTAATGAAAGGTTAAAAAATCAATTGAAAGTTCTGTCCGACAAAATTAATGGGAAGTTTTCGTAGTCCGACGTTCTAAACATGTAAGATATAGACAGAAATGTTGGTGATAAATAGCAAGCTAATTTTGATTTTTTTATGTAAAAATTATATTTTGTAAAGCAAAAAGTTATATGTCGGACCAAAAGTTTGGGAAAATCCAAGGAAATAAATAAAAAATCATTTTTTCAGAATGACTTAGTCGCATATTGATAAAGCTATTTTAGTTGTTTATTATTATTTATATTCACGTACTTGCACATGTATATACATACATGCACACTCCCAAAAAAAAGTGGGGTAAGTATCAATGCATGTATATATTGCAAAAAGATTATTTTTTGTGTGGAATTTGTTCTAGATATTCTCAAAATGATAATAAAAAAATGTTATAGAACATATTAAAGCAACGACTTACGGTTTTCTTATTATGCGTAGGCGCATCAGAAAGTATGGAAAATTTCCTACAAAAAACGTTGTATACATTTTTTTCCATAACCAAATCTTAACCCTGTAAAACGACGTTGAAAAATGTGAAGAGTGTAAAAATTCGGTGCTTATAAGCATAGACGTAAGTATGTGTATGTAGAAGGCTGCATTATTTGTCTTTCTGACATTTTGTACTCTGTACAAATTATTATTTGAAAGCACATGGTCTCTGACTATCTGTTTGCCTCGTGTGTTGGAAATTAAAATTTATATTAACTATGCAGTGTTTTTGTGTTTATTTTTGAGTGTGAACAGTTTAAATTTTAAGCCATCAAATAAAAAAGTGAAACAATTCAACGGAACATTTTTGAGTGATTGTCGAACATTTTACAAAGTTCGTATTTACAAAATTGTATTGGATCATTTTTTGTGCTATAATTCTTTTTGAGTTAAAAAGGGCTTCAATGAAGAAGGGTAACTAAATAAATTATTTATTAAAATTGTATATCGTAATTTTTCTCAAATTTCTACAAATGAAATATATAATGTAATATGTCACATGGCTAGAAATAATTAGCTGCCAAAATAAATCGATTAGTTTAAATTTGAAGTTACGATTGCAATTTATTATGAATTATTGTCAAAAGTGACATTCTTAAATGGCAATGTATTCATAGACATATAATTAAGGGTAGACAGGGAATACGGACTAAACAGTCTGTCGGTGGTCTATCTGTCTCTTTTAACCAAGCGATCCCGCGCATGTGACAGACAAAGATGGCATAATATTGACGTTACACCTCGATGCACAGAGTGGCCCATACTTTGCTTAATCTACTAGTTAGAATGTATTGCAGTAAGGTAACTAAATGATGTTTAGATAAATCGAAAGATATCGATTGTAATTGATTGTAGGTACTTTTGACATAGAATAATCACCCATTATTAAAATTTCAAAAATAATTTTTTTAAATTGTCCGACTACTAAATCTACTCCTTAATTTTTTCCGACAACAGTCATTCTTTGTAAGAAATAATTTACTTAATTAAATTTCGTTTTTGTCGGAAAGCTATTTATCACCAGCATTTTTGTCTATATCTTACATGTTTAGAATGTCGTACTACAAAAACTTCCCATTAATTTTGTCGGACAGAACTTCCAATTGATTTTTTAACCTTTCATTAAACTCTCATGCAAAAATCAGAATGCTATTTATCACTAACATAATTCCTGTGATGTGACATGTTCTACGTGTCGGACTCGTTAAAATACTCAACATTTTTGTCGGACAAACATTTTTTCATATATTATATAACGTTGGTTATTGAATAAACTTAAAAACAACTTGCTATTTTTCACAATCATAAACTTGTCAGGACGACACGTTTATCATGCTCCACAATCAAAACTTCCCCTGTTGCAGTGTTCCCGTGCATCAAAGTTTGTCCGACTAGACACCGTTAAGCTATTAACAAATTTTCAGCTTGCTATTAATCAACTTTTCTTTCTTATGCAGGATCCAGGTCTACTAGTGTTTCTGACTAAATGACAAAATAATTAAATTTTCAGGTTGATTCGTTAACTTATTGCAAAAGCTGTTTTAATAATATGTCAAGGATCCAAGACTTCTTATACACACATTGACACGTTTGGGAATCCTTTAGTTGAGATGGCCTATATTCTGTTGAGGTATCACATTCCATTAGTGTTTAGTTGGGACACTATCATGTCCCAGACAACCAGGCAGAAAGCAACTTGAGGGCCTTCGAACTGCAGCGGATTAACATGTGCACAGATAGCCAGACAGCCATTGGGACTCTTATAAGCCCTAAGGTGAACTCTAGGCTGGTGTGGGAATGTCGACACGAACTCGACAGACTGGCTGAACATAACACTGTTATACTGGTGTGGGTTCCAAGTCATCGGGGCATTTACGGTAAAGAAAGAGCTGATGAACTTGCCAAGACAGCATAAGCTACAAAATACCTGGGTCCAGAGCCGGACGTGAGAGTGCCAAAAAGTACCGTCCGCGAACTTAAAAAAGCCTGGATCCCAACCCAACACAACTCACACTGGGAGGGTGTACCCGAACAAACACATGGCAAGATGTATATCAACTAATTTAAATGGGAAATAAGAAACAATTTTACAAAAAAAATTATTTTATTAACGTTTCGACGTCCAAATCGGATGCCGTTGTCCAAATACCAACATCATCCAACGGTATTTTGACAACGGCATCCAATTTGGACGTCGAAACGTTAATAAAAAAACAGTTGCTGTCATACCTTCACCATGTGAACAAGTCAAATCCACAGCTCAGATGTTACTTGGAGCAGATTAGCAAAATATTTTAAACATCCACGCTTAATGTAGCATTTTAAACCAATGTTTCCTTGACGGACTACTTTTACTGGGCTTTGACCCACATGTTTTTGTTAAATAATATCTTGGTGGTTAGCATGTACATTGCACGTAAGCACTGATGATGACTGGCAAACCAGTCGAAAACTAGTAATGTGATTTTGATGTAGCCCTTTTGAGGGATTTTAAATATATCTTTTATAAAGGATTTAACTGTTTTTTTATTACATGGTGTACAGCCTTGTACAGGAAAACCTTTTTCTTCTGGATTTTTTGTTAATAAAATAATTTTTTTATTATTTTTTAATAAAATAATATATCGGATGGATATGTGCTAGTATGACTGAATTATTGCTGAAAACAAGCAGAATTCAGCTCAGAGTCGTAACAGGTTTCGTTACTGGGCATGTGCCAGTTAAGAGTCACCTGCATACAATAGGGTGTTTCATGGAGACTTGAGCTGCAGACTCCGTACCAGAGAACCTGAAACACTGAAAGCATGAATGCGAGGCATTGGATCGAAGGAGGCAAACACTTTTTGGAGACATCCAAGTGACTCAAAATATATATGGCACCCACCCACTAGACCTGTATAAGCTATTACAGGGTTCCAGAATTCTGGAATGGGTTTCATAAAGGAATGGAAGATCTATATAATGTACAATCAGCCAAGTGGCTGCAGTACGACCGGTTAATAAGAGACGGCTTTCAGGAAAAAAAGATGTCCCAGACATGTTCAATTGGAGACAGATTAGGCGATCATGGTGGCCAAGGTAAATGGTTGATGTGGGGTTGATTCATGAAGGTTAACGATTTTCTGACTATATGCGGTCTGGGATTGTCTTGCTGAAAAATCGGGTTTTGAATGGTGTTTAGGAACGGAATAAGATGATGCTGCACTACTTCCTAAATATAGCGTCGACTGTCATATTGCCTCTGATGAAAATTAGTGGTAACGATCTGCTGTCCACCTTGCGTTCAATAGCTAGTCAGAAGAGGACCGAACGCGTTTCCATACCTGCGCAACCCCACTACGTGCCACTTCTCCGATGGAACCAAGGAGTGATTTACCGAGAGTGTACTTAAGAAGAGAATCAAGGATCATGAAATCATATCCACTCGGTGTACTGAACTGGGAAGTAATTTAAACGGCAGTTATTTAACGAAATGAGTTGGAACTCTGCCATGGCAAAGGTACTTTGCAAGTGAAAAGATGCTTTGCCGGAACTGTAACCGCAGTGAGCGGTAGTTTACACCTCCTACGCGGAGCTGGTGGATAGATAGCTGTGTGTCGATGTTTGATTGTGATCACACTTGATTGAAGTGTGATGGGCACGAATCTGAGTGTGTAATTATGTAGATAGATTGATTTCGTGTAGCGTGGTTGTTATTGTATATACTGTGTTATTAAGTTTTTGATGATACTAATAAATAAAATTTTATTTTTTTTGCAGATGTCCGCCTAGGGAGCTTTCTCCGGAACGGGCGAAGATAGAATGCTATTTTATTTTATTATTTTAAGTTTAAACTGTATATGAAAATCCTCAATACATTTATTTCATTTTTAACCTTTGTTTCACTGAGTCTGTTGTCCTGAAAGAACTACCCGTCACAATCTACTACCATAAGCAATAGCACACCATACCATAACTCCCATATTGTGGTGAATGTGCCGCTCTCTGAAAAATTTGTTGAATTTGTTTGTCGTCAAGTTTGTACCGGTGGGTTATGATGTCATTAAATTTATGACGTGCATGCCTAATTTTTTACCTTTAGTTTACTATATTACTGAGGCACAGTTCGTCTAATTTACTTACCGTTGCACGTCATTATCTACGTTAGAGATCTAAGTTGACATTGTTGCCCAATTACAAAAAATTCTTGAATTCATTTTAAATCAAATACATCACACAATTTTTGCGGAAGTGGATTATACAGCAATACAAATTAATATTCAATGTAAATAAATAAAAAATTTAGAAATAGAAAACAATAATTAAGTTATAATCTTACGTTAAAGTACATAATAAATACAGTACATATAATGAAACAAATACTTATAGTAAAAAATATAAACAAATACCTATGAAGTGTCATCACCGCAACTGTCAAATAAATGTTACCAATTTACGCCAAAATATCACCTTCGTTCGATTATAGTTACAGTATATTCCGAACAAATGTGCTTCATAAAAACGCTTTATAATCCATTTATACAAATTAAATTAAACATATTATTGTGTATTTCTTTAAGTTAACACTAATAGAAATCTAAAAATATTATTTCTTCCCGTATATAATAAAATATGTCTAGTGGCTGTAATGCCATTGTACTCGGCAAAGTGATTCTAAAAAAGAGCACACCTACCGCCTAAATATTTGGTGTTGGTATTATGTGACGTCACGGGCTATGACGCGGATGACGTGCAACGGTAAGTAAATTAGATGGAGTATAGAAATCTATATTTACTTACAAAACGTTTCTTTTACTTTGAGTTTACATACCTAAAACAAAAATAAGAAATATTAGTCATAGTTTGGAATTATATCATGTATATGATGTATATCAAGGAGACAAAAGAGACTCAACAATAATATGCAGTCACATTTCGTCTATTCGTCTAAGAAAAATTCCAACGAAAGTTGATTCCGTGTACTCTAAATATAATCGATACGCTAAACTCAGACACAACTGGCTAGTGATTTTAGTAGGTAATTTTTTTGTTTTTTGCAAATTTTGCCAAAATTGGCAAAATAATTACCCGTGTTGAGCTGCCCCCGCCCCCCCCCACTTGCAAAAATCAAAAAACAAATAGCCCTGATTTATGAACTATTTATGAGCTCTCATATTCCGCAAACTAAAAATTTTGAGCTCGTTACACTGAGCAGGAATTTGATACTTTAGTGGGGGGGGCTGAGTCAGCCCCCCCCACTACTAAAAATAAGAATATTGAATCGGTTTTTGCGGCAGAATTACGAGCTATTTATGAGCTCTTGAAATTATATAGTTTCTATTTTTGAGCTCATCCCCTTTACCCCCAAACAACCCTTTAATTGATTTAACTTAAGAGAAAAATGCTGAGAAAACTTAAAATATATCGTATTGCGGATGTAATTCCTATAACTTATATACTCTAAGAATAAACTATTAAATCACGTGCATTTCAATTATTGAGCTACAACCCCTTCGCAAGAAAAACACCCTATCTTCCCGGCTTAAGAGAAAGTTGTACTTAAAATGCATTAAACTAATTATTCGGAGACTACATATCATTTAATAATTTATAAGCTTCCAAATTACGCGCCTTTAGATCAGTAAATTGCAATTTATTTTGTATAGTGCAGTCACTGAAAGTAAAAATCAACGATTACCTTCAATTTCGGTGAACCTTCATCGATTTTCACGAAAATTGGTCAGTGATTAGAGGATACGTCAAGAAACAAAGGTGACATGGTACCACCTTGCGCCTTTACTCTGAGGGTGGATACTGCCCCTTCTCAAGGGTGAAAATTATTTTATTAAAAATAACTGCACAAATCAATAAAAAAACAAATTAAAAGCAGAATTTATTATATAAAGTTAATAAAATAAGTCAATATTTTTAAGTTAATAAAGATCAAAGATTTTAATTATTCGTGAAAAAAATGCATGTTATGAAGCGGTTTTTCGTAAATCACTGAAAAACTGTAAGTTTTTACAAAAAAGTTAATAGTATTTTAATTCGTATAGCTTATATTCTAAGAATAAACTCTTAAATCACGCGCCCTTCGATTATAGAGCTACAACCCCTTCGCAAGAAAACCATCCCATATTCCCGGCTTAAGAGAGAGTTGCAGTTAAAATAATTTAAATTAATTATTTGGCGACTACATATCGTTTAATAATTTATGAGCTTGCAAAATATACGCATCTCAATTATTGAATTGCCATTTTCTTTCTATAGTGCAGTCACTGAAGGTAAAAATCAACTATGACCTTCGATTTTGGTAAATCTCCATTCATTTTCACGAATTAACAATAACAACTTGGGGTTTTAACCTGGGGTATATGTCACCCCTTCTCGGGGGTGAAAATTATTTTATTAAAAATAACCCCACAAATCGAGAGAGGGACAAATTGTAAGCAAAATTTGTTATATAATGTGATTAAAATAAATCAATACTTTTTGAGTTATTAAAGATCAAATATTTTAATTTTTGTGAAAGAAAATGCATGCTTTAAAGCGATTTTTCATAAATAACTCAAAAACTGTAAGTTTTTACAAAAAAGTGTTCATCACTAAAATTGAAGCTAATAAAAAATATAATAAATTGCTTACTTGAAAAACCCTTTAATGTTAATTTAAAGTAAGTTATTGGTAATTAAATGTATATTTTTTTCTGCGACTGCTAAAATCTAAGGACTCAAGCTTAAATAACGGGAAAGAGATGCATTTTATAACACTTAGGTACTAAATACTTGTCAAAGTACTTAGAAATACCTATCAAAAATGAGCTCCAGAAAAAGTTGATAGCATCAAAATCCGCTCACCAATTTCGTGAAAATGAATGCAGATTTACCGAAATCGAAGGTCATAGTTGATTTTTACCTTCAGTGACTGCACTATAGAAAGAAAATGGCAATTCAATAATTGTGATGCGTATATTTTGCGAGCTCATAAATTATTAAACGATATCTAGTCGACAAATAATTAATTTAAATTATTTTAAGTACAACTCTCTCTTAAGCCGGGAATATGGTATGGATTTTTTGCGAAGGGGTTGTATATATAATAGCTTAGAATATAAGCTATACGAATAAAACTACTATTAACTTTTTTTAAAAACTTACAGTTTTTCAGTGATTTACGAAAAACCGCTTCAAAACATGCATTTTTTTTTCACGAATAATTAAAATTTTTGATCTTTAATAACTTAAAAATATTGACTAATTTTAATAACTTTATATAATACATTTTGCTTATAATTTGTTCTTTTATAGATTTGTGCAGTTATTTTTTATAAAATAATTTTTCACCCCCGAGAAGGGGCGGTATCCACCCTCAGTGTAAAGGCGCAAGGTGGTACCATATCACCTTTGTTTCTTGAGGTATCCTCTAACCACTGACCAATTTTCGTGAAAATCGATGAAGGTTCACCGAAATTGAAGGTAATCGTTGATTTTTACTTTCAGTGACTGCACTATATAAAATAAATTGCAATTTACTGATTTAAATGCGCGTAATTTGAAAGCTTATAAATTATTAAATGATATGTAGTCGCCAATAATTAATTTAATGCATTTTAAGTAGAACTTTCTCTTAAGCCGGGAAGATAGGGTGGTTTTCTTGCGAAGGGGTTGTAGCTCAATAATCGAAATGCACGTGATTCATTAGTTTATTCTTAGAGTATATACGCTATTGGAATTATATCCGCAATACGATATATTTAAGTTTTCTCAGCATTTTTCTCTTAAGTTAAATCGATTAAAGGGTTGTTTGGGGTTGAAGGGGATGAGCTCAAAAATCGAAACTATATAATTTCAAGAGCTCATAAATAGCTCGTAATTCTACCGCAACAACCGATTCAATATTCCTATTTTTAAGTAGTGGCTGACTCAGTCCCCCCCCCCCCACTAAAGTATTAAATTCCTGCTCAGTGGAACGAGCTCAAAATTTTTAGTTGGCGGAATATGAGATCTCATAAATAGCTCATAAATCAGGGGTATTCGTTTTTTAATTTTTGCAAGTGGGAGGGGCAGCTCAACACGGGTAAAATTATTAACTATTTAGTAATTAGTTTTTTGCCAATTTTACCAAATTTGCAACATTACTTGCTAAAATCACTAGCCAGTTGTGTCTGAGTTTGGCGAACCGATTATATGAGTAAAATGAAAATTAAAGACAGCTTATGTTTCATTTCAGTTCATAGATGATCCAGCATCCCCGTCTCGTTTCTCGTTCGGTCTCTAGACCTCTTCAGTGGGGCGTAAAGCTAAGAATATCGATCAAAACTTTTATCTAATTTTGAAGTTGATGTTAGCAACTTGATATACAGGGTGTTTGGTAGGTCGATGGAAATTTTTTAGGGGATAATAGGGGACGCCATTTGCAACATTTTTTGCTAATAATCTATCGCTCACACTGTTAAGGTTTCCGAAATAAAGTTAAATTTGTCAATATTCGAAAATAAGGCTGCTCGTCTATTTTATTTTTAAAAATAATAATCTAAGCGAGATACTTCCCTGACATACAAAATGTCTTACGTATTACTTGCTCAGATTGCAAAAACCCTTCGTTGTTAATGCAACTTCAGGCACAATTCGGATGTCAAAACAGTAAAACGCACCTTTCATAAGCATACAATAAACATGTTTATAAACCAAAATAAACCACTTCATAGCAGTAGATTGTTTGTTAGCATAGCAGGTAGATTGTTTTTTGTTTGTTATGCTTTCGAAGAATGACGATAGCTGATAGAAATTGTATGCGAAGAGTCAGTGTTGTAGGTTTACATTTTTATTCCATTCGTAAAACAGGGAGGTGGTACGCCTAGATAATTTTTAAACGTGAAATAGACGGTTGTCGAATATTGACTTTAACTTTATTTCGGAAACCTTAACAGTTTGAGCGATACATTATTAGCAAAAAATGTTGCAAATGGCGTCCCCTATTATCCCTTAAAAAATTTCCATCGACCTACCAAACACCCTGTATACAGGGTGTCTGCGTAACTTGGAACCATATGGGAAACTTTTTTAATATCAATTTTACGAAAAAAAGTCATTCTTTATAAAGTGCTCTGCATAGTCTAAAACCTAAGATGCAATCATCAGATATCAAATTTTGTCAACAGTATAAGAGGTATGTCAAAAAATATGAATTTCGCTCAAGATCAAACTACCTTTATATTTCAAAATATCAAAAAATTTTATTATGGAAAGATATTTGTAATTAAAAACCATATTCAAATATGCAATAACAGCCTTCTACTTGAAAAACAAATTTCTGAAATTTTCCTAAATTACCGATTCCGAACATCATTTTTATTTATTAGACATGTAATAAACTCTTTTATTGATAATTTTAGGGAAAAAAGTTATTCTTAATAAAAATCTGTGCATGGTCTAAACCTCAAGATGCAACCATCAGTTATCAAAGTTTGTTAATTTTATACGAGGTGTGTCAAATAATATGAATTTAGAATATCTAAATTCTTTCTAAATTCATATTATTTGACACACCTCGTATAAAATTAACAAACTTGGATAACTGATGGTTGCATCTTAAGGTATAGACCATGCACAGATTTGTATGAAGAATAACTTTTTTTCCTAAAATTATTAATAAAAGAGTTATTACATGTCTAATAAATAAAAATGATGTTCGGAATCGGTAATTGAGGAAAATTTCAGAATTTTTTTTTTCAAGTAGAAGGCTGTTATTGCATATTTGAATATGGTTTTAATTACAAATAGCTCAAATAGCTTTTCATAATAAAATTTTGTGATATTTTGAAATATAAAGGTAGTTTGCTCTTGAGCGAAATTCATATTTTTTGACATACCTCGTATACTGTTGGCAAAATTTGATATCTGATGATTGCATCTTAGGTTTTAGACTATGCAGAGCACTTTATAAAGAATGACTTTTTTTCGTAAAATTAATATTAAAAAAGTTTCCCATATGGTTCCAAGTTACGCAGACACCCTGTATATGATATTTTCAGTGAATTAAAATTTCTAGATAAAAGTCGACACATTTATTGACTGCTCTTGAGAAACTTGATTTTCCCGAGATATCTGAAGTTTTTTTACAAGGCGACAAGATATGTATAATTAATCGAAGCCAATTAACTATATTTTCTATTGTATGTTTATAGATCTTATTATCTATCATTCTAATTATTTCCTAATAACACAAAACATTCCAGGAATGCACTATCAGAGTTCTATTAAGGTTTGAATGTCCTGGACATTCAAGGAACATTCGGTGAACATCTGATTAAATTATTGGTGGAATGTTACCACAAGATATTCTATGAACATACTACCAATGTCCTATATTTTAAAAGAGAGGCCATTTACTATTCAAATTTTCAAATTTGCCGCTCGTGTATCTATGTATTAGGCAATCCAAACCACGTGACTTCTGGATTCTGGTTGGCATACAAAAAGTTAATAATACACAGTTACTACTCTAAGCAGCAGATGAAAGCATACAAAAGCCTTCAGGCACATAAATATTTTACAGCTGGAGTAAAGTTGGAAGTCATGAGCAAGCAACTTTTCATAAGTACCTACAAGAATATTGAGGAACTCTAGCTCCTGGATACTACTGGGCAAACTAGAAGATTGAAGAGGACAAAGCCTTTTGAACTAGTTTGAATGATGATAGGTGATAGTTAAAAGCAGAGCATAGAGATCACTGTTTGTCACATACCAAGGAGCATCTACAATATTTCTCAGTATTTTGTTCTGGAATCTTTGTGTAATTTTTATATTACTTGGTCTAGTAAGTACACCCCGTAGTGGGCATCCATAAATCCATACAGGTCTAAATATATGTTTATAAAGTAATAACTTATTATGCATCGACAATGTGAAGTTTCTTCCAACTAGCCAATACACTTTTTACATAATATATCTTTCTTTTGCCTTTCATAGCCACAAGGCTACGTTTCCTTCCTAGTTTTTTTATAGAACACTTTCAGCTGATTCTAAAAAAATTAAAATGAATGGTAATTTTTCTATTCTTTACAATTAAAAATCAAAAGAAGTAGGTACTATTTACAGGTTATAATATGCATAAATAATTCGTTTCATAAAGAATAAAGAAAATTGAAAACTGATTTTATAATACTTACATAATTGTTTAAACAAAAGAGATCCAGCCAGAGCAAAACTAACATACAGAGCCACTAATTCTAATTCTAATTTCCATTTTACATCCAATTAATCCAATTATAAATTTTTAGGTTATCTGGTATCTGGTATCTGGTTATCATGAAATGTGATGAGCACGCGGCACGCGACCCTACTTACATAGAACACGCGCGGCAAATTTGAAAATAAACGCAAATTGAATAGTAAATGGCCTCACTTAAAATATAGGACATTGGTAGTATGTTCATAGAATGTCTTGTGGTAACATTCCACCAATAATTTAATCAGATGTTTACCGAATCTTCCTTAAATGTTCAGGACATTCAAACATTAATAGAACTTTTATAGTACATTCCTTGAATGTTTTGTGTTGTTAGCGCTCTTTATTTTAAGGAACAGTAATAATTTAGGTTAAATTAAAATTGCTCATTGGTCAGTTATGACCAGATTGTAATTGTAATGTACAATTCAATACAATGAATCATCATCGTAGTGATGAGTATGGAAAAAAATATATGACAAGATTTTGTGCAATAAAAATGTTTATATTTATCAAGGATGTATTATTTGGTATGGCCACATATACTTCTGGTATATCGTCGGTGATGTGACAGTACCTCCTATCTGCTTTTTCATGAATTTTGTAGGAGACGAAAAACCATTTTTAGGGTCATCTCCTGTTTTCACATGTAAATTTTGACATGTTTTGTAGTAAATAGATAGTTAAATTTACTACAAAACATGTCAAAAAATATCATATGAAAATGTAAAAAAAGTAAAAAAAGTTTTAAGTCTCTCTTACAAAACTCATGAAAAAACAAATGAGAGGTATTATGTCACATCAGCGACTATATCCAGGGAATGTATAAAAAATATACTGTTAATGTCCAAAGAACATTCGTAGACATTCATGGAATGTTCCAAAAAGACATTCAAGGAATGTTTAAAATGCTGACAGAGGACTTTCCTGGGATATTCGTGTGCTTTTGAGGACATTCCAGGAATGTTTTCAATATCCTGTGTGTACATTCTAGAAACATACATGAAATGTTCGGTGTTATTAGGGTTTATTAAGTTATGCTCGGCGAATTCATGAATCGTAATATGTTTTGGAATGGAGAACGTGACACTTACAGAGTTGTCAGGCAATAGATTAGGAACAACACAGAGGGCCATCGAACTAACTGTGTTGGGAGTATCTCTGAGAGCATAGCACACCCCCACCTAGCAATGTAACAGGGATATTCAAGGTCAACGCACGTTTGCTAGGTTGCGCCCTTCCACGGGATGGCACTACTGGTCTTATTTCTGCAGGTTTCTGAACGTCGTTCGTTCAGTCCGTTCTGTATTCTGTCACTTTCTTTATCAGTTTTCATTTCCTTGAGAAAAATACGACGCCATATTTATTTGTTTTATTTTTTCATAAATAGGCTATTTAAAATAGCGGCGTTTAAATAGTGCAAAATAGTGCATCCAGCAACAAAAAGTGTAAAGTGAATTACAGCAGTTGTGTTTTATTCCAAATGTATACAATTTTGGTGTGGTTTAAACTGATGAATAAATAATAATATTGTGCAAATATATGTGTAATAAGGTCACGCTGGGGTTTGTTTTGGTTGGATCAGGGAGAGCAACATATGTGCCTCCTGATGAGAGACTAATAAGTTTCGAAACCGGTAGAGGTGCTTGCAGCACTCTCTGATTGGACTAGAATATGGTTCGGCTGTATTTTCGTTTTGCAACGAAATTGAAAATGGTTATTCATTTTTGATTTACATTTACTCTGTGTGGAGTATGAAGGGAACCATTCTCGTTGGAACTTTACCGCGCTGAGCAGATGGGACGTGAATTGTAAACTGTAGAATTCCCTCATCTTCCTTAGTCTCAGCATCCGTATGGCTTGCAAATTGTAGAAGCCTCGGAGGTGTAACCAGAGAAGGTTCCCATTGTTTTCATTCTGGTGGGATGTAGAATAGTAGAATAATAACCATGTTGTTTTATATGCCATTAGAGTGAAAACTTAGTCTTTCTGTCTTTATTAATATTTAAAAAATTATAAAATAAGGATTTATAATATATTTGTAGGGCGAGATTCAGTTTGTATATTGCTGTCAAGAGACAACAACATACATCTGTTCTTCCACCTAACCCCAATGTTGCAATTTATAGTCTAACTTAAATGATTTGTAAAAAAGTATATATTTTAATTCAGAAGTACTTACAGCTGTGAATAATCAATGTAAATAAATATCTATAATTAATAATAAATTAATATTTCTTATAAATAGCAATTGGTATATTCTTATATATGTTACTGTTCACTAAACAGAAGCTCAAACATTTTTCTTTTAAACATTGTCCTGGAAATGATTCGAAAGCTGTCACACAAATCGTTATAGTAGCTAACAATTGAAAAAGAAAATGAACGTCTAAAAAAATGTGTTGAATGGCTTGGTAAGGTGAGAGAATTTTTATGTCGAAGGTTAAGATTATGCACGTCAGTCCTGTAAGTTATTCTATCATACACATATGGAGGTATTCTATCCCTAATGACTTTATGATAGAAGCATAGAGCATGTAGTTTTCGTCGATTTTTCTTATACTTTGATATTTTCTGATTCCGAAAACTAAACGCAGGCAACAATTTTGCAACTTTTGTATTCTACGGGAATCCAGTGGCGTGCGGTGACATTTTCGGTAGGGGAAGCGATTCAATAAGAATATAAAATTATTTTCTTACGGGGGTCGAGATCAAAATATATACTATGTGATAAGTATATATGTAGGTACCTACTTAATAGATAAATAGTAGGTATATATAATATACCTAATATTTTATTACTTGTTAACTTATATGGATTAAAAACAAAAACTATAAAAAATTACCTGTAAAACGAAGCAAGCAAGCAAGCAATAATGTTTTTAACCCAGCCTGAGACATTTGCACGCACCTTGAGAAAGACATTCGGGTGATACAATTCATTGGGGAGAGGAGGATTTACTCCTAGAAGCGGCCGTCGCTCCACCCCGCCCCAATGCTCCAGACTATCCACTCCCCCCCTCCCCCCGATAATAGTACTCTGATGCGCTATAGGGGCACTCTAAAACTTTGTCTTTAATATTATCCATGCCTCGAGATAAAACCAAATTAAGTCTGTGTGCTAAACAGTGAACAAAACTTGCATGTTTAAACTGTTCCTTTACTTTAGCTTGAAGACCTGCTAACTGACCAGCCATTACTGCAGCACCATCATAGCTCTGAGCGACAAGCTTGGAATTACATTCTTGCTTATATTATTATTAGAAATAGTATCACACACAATTTGAAACATAGCCTCTGCAGTCCGATCGGCAGTTATGTTCACGAATTCTAAAAATCTCTCTTAAGGAATACCATCAACCACATATCGCACAGCAATGGATAACTGACAAAAATTGGTTACATCTGTTGTTTCATCAAGTGCAATTGAAAGAAATGGAGCTTTTTTATCTCATTTTTAATATGATCCATTACAACGTCAGCCGTACATTTAATTAAGTCGTTTTGGATTCTGTTTTAGGTACCTCGGAAAACTGTGGAATTAATAAATAGTTATTTTCCTAACTAGTGCGGAAAGTAATACTTTCACGCACGAGACTGCCGTTGACCCGAACGACGCGATAGCGGAATTCGGGCAAGCAGTGGAGTGCGGGGAAGACACTTTCCGCACGAATTAGGAACAATATTTATTCTAGGGCCGTACGTTTGGAAAAAAAGCCACAAAAAATAGAGTTATATCAATTTTTATTTGTCCAAATAATTTAAATGATTGCCCAAACTATGTTCAATGCGTTATGCCCCAAATGTTTCTTTAATTGTAGCACTTAAATGGCACTTACTATTTACATGAATCGACACTAAATGAATCGACAAGGGGTAATAAGTGTCTTGATAACATTTTCATGGATCCTGGATTGCCCCTGTACTCTGCTGAGGTTTTTGAGACTGGTTTTTCAGATCACAAAGGCCAGATTGTCAAATTTGAGATTCAAAAAAGGGTTACAGGTTTTACTGAGACAACTATGCTTATTAGGCCTATAACTGAAAAAGGTAACATATTTTTCAACAAAGTATCGGAAGTAAACTGGGATTTTATCTATGAAGATAACACTGATGTTGAATTAAAATTCTGTCACTTTATGAATATTCTTGAAAGTTGTTTTTTAGAATCTTTTTCACAAAAAAAAAATATAGAGTAAGATCAAACCAATCTGAAAAAATCACATGGTTTACAAATGACCTACAGGCAATGCGGGAATATCTAAAATTTTTAGAAGAATTTTATAGGCAACATAAAAATGATAATAACCATCATATACTTAAACAATTCAGAAATCAATATAAAAATGAAATTAATAAAGCCAAAGTGAGGTCAAATGACGAAATAATATTAAATTCAAAAAATCCACAGAAAACCATGTGGAACATGATAAACAAATATCGAGGAAAATCAGGGTCTTCATTAGAAGATCACAAGATCACGCCAAACCAGTTCAATGATTATTTTTCCCAAATTGCCACTAATATAGTTAAAGACATTCCAAAATTAAATATTGACTTTATTAATAAAATTTATTATGTCAATCATACAAACACCTTTTCATTTCTTGAAATTACCTTTAATCAAACGAGGGATATAATAAACAGCTTGAAGAATAAAAATAGCCATGATATATATGGTTTTAATGTTAACCTTATTAAAATGATTAAAAATATTATTATAAGCCCACTCACTAAACTAATAAATCTATGCTTTAAAGAAAATAAATTTCCATCAGTCCTTAAAAAAGCAATTGTTACACCAATTTATAAAAAAGGGGACGTTAAGAATCCAGAAAACTATAGACCTGTTTCGCTGCTTCCAATAATCTCTAAAATTGTTGAAAAAGCTATGGCAGTACAAATAACCACATTTTTTGAAAATATTAACTATTTCTCAGACTCTCAGTTCGGTTTTAGAAAGGACAAATCCACAGTACTTGGCATACTGGACTTGGTCTCACATATTGTAGACTCCTTTCATAGGTTGCAGTTTAATACTGTTCTGTTTTGTGACTTGAGCAAGGCATTTGACTGTGTAGATCATGGAATGCTCTTGCAAAAACTCAAAAAATACAACTTCTGTCCTTACAGTGTAAAACTAGTTCAATCTTACTTAGAAAACAGAACACAGGTTGTGAGGGTCTCTGGGGTGTTATCGGGAAAGAGTGTTGTTAATATTGGGGTTCCCCAGGGCTCTGTTCTGGGACCCATTCTCTTTCTAATTTATATTAATGACCTTACGAGCATTAACACAAATACAAAGTACACACTCTTCGCCGATGACACCACAGTGTCTTTTACAACTGATACACTTGGGGAGTCGCTTGAGGGTTCTATGTCTGCACAGTCAGTGACCAATGAATGGTTTTGCGTAAACCGATTACTGCTCAATGCAGCAAAAACCAACAGAGTTGTTTTTTCTCTCAGAGACACACAGAATGTAAATGATGGTATGAGCAGTGTCAGATTTCTGGGAGTATTATTAGATCCCAAGCTTCAGTGGGGTGAACATATCAACAGTCTAAGTAAAAAGCTAGCAAAAAATCTGTTTGTACTCAGGAATCTGGCATCTAATGTTTCACATAAAGTCTTAATAACAGTGTACCATGCAATTTTTCAGTCTCATCTAGCCTATGCCATTTTGGTCTGGGGTCATGCAGCAGAAATGTTGACAGTCTTTGGTTGGCAGCGTAAGGCAGTTAGAGTTCTTGCTGGTCTTTGGTATAGGGATGATTGTAGGCAAGCATATAGGTCCCTAAGAATTCTCACTGTTCCATCTCTATATATACTTGAGAACCTAATGTTTATCAAGAGGGGAGGGGCGCACTTTGAAACCCATGAGGACATACACCAACATGACACCCGATATAAACACCATCTCGTGCCAGCCTACTGGAGATGGAGGAGGTGTCAAACTGGGCCAGGATACTGGGCTATTAAATTTTTCAACAAACTTCCAGATAGTTTAAAGTGTCTTCCATTAAATCAATTTTAGAGTACAATTAAAGATATTTTGTTAGAAAATGTTTTTTATAGTAATGAGGAATTTCTTGCATTTAAATTTTAGGATTTTATGACTTTAAGCAATGTCCATTGTTAATGTAATCAAATTTAATGTGATTTTAATGTTAGTATTTAATGTTATTAATACTCTTAGTCGTATTGTGCATCTTTTTAATTTGTATTGCGTCCAAATCTTTGTGTAATTTTATTTGACATGTATTAAACACTTGTGTTATTGACATGAATAAACGAATCTGAATCTGAATCTACATGTCGCTTTACACTTTTGTCAAAAATTATTTAAATCTGTAATGCCGACCGAGTTCCAATGTGTTTTTTCGCTTGTATTAAAAAGAATACAGGGCCAACAAAATAATTTTGATACAATTTTGCAGCCAGTTAACCATTCATATTTTTCATAAAAACCCACATGGAAATGTGTGGTAAATCTCTTTGCCGATTTTTCCACTTTTGTCTCCAAATTAATGGGCTCCTTTGACCTAACAGACTTCATAATGTCTACTTTCTCTTGATAACTTCGACTTGAAAATCCTTTTTTTAATAAACTACACACAATACAAATACAAAAACAGTTGTCTATATTGTTCATAAATCCACAGGACGGTCCACTCGCTCCTTCCATTGCAGAAAAAGATAAACGACAGTACAAAATTTACAATTAAAAAAAACGTCGCCTCGTAACCCTACGAATTTCGACTGACTTAAGTAAATACTGGCCGTAAGGCGAGCATAGAATCGCTTTCAGGGTAAGAAAATTCGCGCGAACTCAAGATGACTTGAGGGTGCGGTCATTAAACACTGACCACCCCTGGCCAACACAAGGATGGATCAACTGCGCTTATTTTGAAAAGAGCTTCCGTACAGGCACGGACTCTTGGTATAGGATGCGTTAATGTGTGTATATTATTATTTGAGTTCGTTTATGCGATAAATTTTTAATATTTTCGATCGTATTGCCTACATAATAGATTACTTAGAATTTGTTGATAATTAAATATTTATTAATAATATAATTTCTTATATCGAAGTATAGGGAAGCGGTGCTTCCCCCGCTTCCATGGACCGCACGCCTCTGCGGGAATCGAATTCTGTGAGACATGCATGATAAAGTACATCGCAGTAATTAAGTTTAGATAAAATTAGAGCATTACACAACATAGATTTGGTAGCTCTGTTTAATATACTACGGCTTTGATATAACAGTTTCAGTACCGCGTATCCTCTTTGTAGACACAGACTGACGTGATGCGTAAATCTTAAATCTTCATCTAACCACACACCAAGGCTTTTAATTTTTTTACTAAAAACTAAACTATCATCACCAAAGATAATTTTTTTTGAGTAAATTTCCAAAAATATTTTTCTGTGAGCTGATTTTCCGAAAATAATAGCCTGAGTTTTTGATGCATTCAATTTTAAACAATGATTTTGGGAAAAAATTTGTAAGCTGAGTAAATCATAATTTATTGCTTGGACCGCCTGTTCACATTCATCTAAACTAAATGATATATAAAGCTGAGTATCGTCTGCATAATAATGATGAGAACAAGATAAAAAAAGTAGAAGGAAAATTTGATATGTATATAGAGAATAATATTGGGCCTAATATAGAACCTTGAGGCACACCAGTATTAACTCTTAAAAAAGTTGAAGTAGTTTGATTAAGTTTTACTGCTTGATATCTGTTAGAAAGATATGATTTAATTAAAGAAATTTCTCCAAATCCTAAACCAATATATTGTAAGATTGATAATAATAAATCGTGATTAATGATGTTAAAAGCTTTTGAATAGTCCAAAAGCATTAAAACTGATATTTTATTTTGATCATAGGCTCTATAAATCCGTAATATTTAATAAAGCAGATAAACAGCTGTGATTGGACCTAAAGCCAGATTGCATAGGAGGAATTATATTGTTATTATTTAAATGTTTTACTAATTGGATTTCGATTGCTTTTCCAAAATTTTAGATAACGTTGGTAATTATACTTACAGGCCTTAGATCTTTTACAGATTTGGAAACTTTGGCAAAGGGAGAACATGTGCCCTTTTCCAATTATCGGGAAAAATTGAGTTCTTGAAGCAAAAGTTAATAACATGAGTGATGTATGGTACAAGAAAGGGAATACATAACTAAAGCGTTAAAATATTAATACCATCGTGTCCAGTAGCTTTACTCTTAATGTTGTTAATTCTATGTAAAATATAGATTTCTGTGACTGACCTAAACTTAAGTGCTGACGTGATAGAATATATTACATTATTTTGGTAAAATATTTTTCTATCAAAGTCTGCATTCATTTTAAGTATAATATCAATGAAATGTTTATTAATCTCGTTTCCAGTCCACGTGCCACTTATTTATTGTACATTTTTACTGTATTTGTCCTCATTTGTTAAATGTTTTAAAGCACTCCACATATCTTTGATAGATTTGGCCTGTAGGTTTTTAAAATATGATTTTTTTTTCTCTTACAAATTGTGTTTGATACTAAGTTACGTAACTGTTTATAATTTATCCATTGCTCGATATTCTTAGTTATTTTATACCCTGCAAATGCTCTATCCCTATCCAACATCATAGATCTAATAGTGTCAGTCAACCATGGAGCATATTTCTTTATGATTCTGAAAGTCCGAAAATAAGTCTGGATCCCGCGTATGAAAAAAAAGTTGGTTAATAGCAAGCTGAAAATTTGTTAATAGCTTAAGGGTGTCTAGTCGGACAAACCTTGATATATGGGAACACTGGAACAGGGGCAGTTTTAATTGTGGAACAGGTTAAAAATTTGGAACGCTCACACCACGAAAACGGCACATTTATTTTGTCCGACAGAACAGACTTAAACTCTTCGAACAGAGATTAAACTCTTATGCAAAAATCAAACTGCTATTTATCACCAAATGGGCGTTTTAATGAGTGGAACATGTAGAATATGTCAAATGACAGGAATTATGACAGGTGATAAATAGCAATCTGATTTTTGCATGAGAGCTTAATCTCTGTTCGGAGAGTTTAAGTCTGTTCTGTCGGACAAAATAAATGTGCCGTTTTCGTGGTGTGACCGTTCCAAATTTTCAACCTGTTCCACAATTAAAACTGCCCCTGTTCCAGTGTTCCCATATATGAAAGTTTATCCGACTAGACACCCTTAAGCTATTAACAAATTTTTAGCTTGCTATTAATCAACTCTTTTTTCATACGCGGGATCCAGACCTAAAAGGGGCATGGATATCAAGCAAAGTAGTGATATTATCCGACAAAAATGCAACCTTACTACATAATATATACATCTGTTAATTCGTATATTATTTTCCACGGTATCGATTTCAAATTTGATTTAAAGTGATTATAATTTAGTTGCTTAAAATTTCGACATGTAGTAAATTTAGTTTGGTTAGTTTTTAGACCAGGGCGCATCTGTAAAAATATTAGTACATTTGGATGTTGAGAGGTGACTCAAATTTTTGTGCAGAAATTGCTTGAAAATAAATCAAATAATAATATTTGAGTTATCCTCCCTCTCAAAATCGTCCGGAACATTGTTTAAATAATCAAAATATCAAAAAATTAAGGAAAAATTCGATTTTTTTCTTGTTTTTTGATTATAACTTTAAAAGTATTTATTTCCAAGAAAAGTTGTACTGACGTAAAAGTTGCATAATTAAATTTCCAACGATATAGATATGGTTAAAAATTTAAAAAATAGTCACCCAGTAAAACAATACTGTAAAGTTCATTACGATCGGTTCAATAGATTTTGCAAAATAAATTTTGCAATCCAGCTCTCGCAAAAAAAAAATCATTTTTTCAAAATGTTACAGGACTGAAAATAAAGCAGATAGAAAGTTAAAATTTTTTTTGCATATAGAAGTGTACTGTGCCTTTTATATGCAATTTTGCAAAATAAAATCGATTGACACGACGGCGTCAGGATTTTTTTTAATTAAATATTAATTATTGGTGCTACGCGCAGGACAGCGGATAGTTTGCTCTGATTGGGCATTCCAATGACCTTTGATAATGATTTATACATTTTAATTTTTATTACCTTTCGATATAAATAAATAAATTTGTTTATTGCAAAATAAAAACACATACTCTATCCTTTGAAATAACACTGTTATTAGCAAAAACTTTCCTTTGTTCATATATTTTAACTTAGAAAATAAAAGTTTATTATTTTTAAACATATGCAATTGTTTAAACAATATTTCACAAATAATAATAAAATTAGTTTGATTTTTGTGGAATTAAAATATTAAAATAGAACAAAATATAGAGTAAGAAAATAATATATTAGATAAAGATTGGAAGACATTTTGGTGGAAATCAATTTGTGTGAATCGAACACCGCTGTCCTGCGCGTAGCACCAAAAATTATTGTTTATTTAAAAAATTTCCTGACGCCGTGGTAATTAATCGATTTTAGTTTTGCAAATTGCAAATGAAAGGTACAGTACACTTCTATATGCAAAAAAAATTCAACTTGCTATCTGCTTTATTTTCAGTCCTGTAACATTTTGAATAAATGAATTTTTTTTGCGAAAGCTGGATTACAAAATTTATTTTGCAAAATCTATTAAAATGATCTTAATAAAATTTACAGTATTGTTTTACTAAATCATAAAGTTTTTCTGGGTGAAATATGAAGGTCCTAAGTGTAGCATAAATGGTTGAAAAACGTAAAATGCGAATAGTTGTTTTTGTATGGTTTTTTCGCAATTATTGCTATTTTGCAACTAGGGTGACTATTTTTTAAATTTTTAACCAATTCTGTATTGTAGGAAATCTAATTACGCAACTTTTATGTCAGTACAACTTTTCTCGAAAATGAATACTTTTAAAGTTATAATCAAATAACCAAGAAAGAAATCGAATTTTTCCTTCATTTTTTGACATTTTCATTATTTAAACAATGTTCCGGACCTTTTTGAGACGGAGGATAACTCAAATATTATTATTTGATTTATTTTCAAGCAATTTCTACAAAAAAAATTAAGTCACCTCTCAACGTCCATCTCAAAACAGATGCGCCCTGGACTATTTAACTTTACAGCCTAATTTCAACAACACCATTTCATGATCACTTATTTCTGGAATATGCACCACCCCCACAGACAAAACTTTTTCCTCAGTGGAAGTGATTACATAATCCAGCAAAGTTGATGTTGAATATGTGACCCTTGTTGATTGGTTAACCACATGCTTTAGTCCGAGGCCTTCTATTACCTCTGTAACAAACTGTGTGGAATAACTACCAACATCCAACAAATCAACATTGAAGTCGCCCAAACAAAGTATATGGTCGACCAATGGCAGTACAGAGGATTATAACAAACACCAACAGCCAATGTTTAATTTTTTAAACATAGTTTTATCCATATTTGCTCAATCTCATTAGTTGATGGTATCAGATTATAGTTTAAATTACATTTTAGGTAAACATCTACACCTCCACCCACAAGATTCCCACCTCTATCAACCCTTTCAAAGTTATAACCAGGTACACAAATATCTCTATTGGATATACGTTCATTTAACCATGTTTCACTTATAGCTAAGACATCCAAATCATTCTCCAGAACAACCCTTTTTACTTCGTTAAAATGAGCTAGTAAGGACCTTGAATTTATGTGAGCACACTTTAAATTATTCATTTATTGTAGGTCTAGTAAACTCGTAAATAACCACATGATTATAAGAATATACACACATACATATATTTATACATAATATATAATAATATAAACAACTAATAGTTTCTACAATATTGCCCACTTATATAAAGTCTCACTTGTGTATTGGTGATTTAATTAAATGTGTATATATTTTTTATAAGAAACAACTAGATAATACTTTTTTAATAAAGTTAAATCCAAAAAAAAAACAAATTGACCAACTGTAAGTTTAAAATACTAATTATTCCTAATACTATGTAATACTAAAAAGAATGATAACGAAATAATTGCGAAACAAACGAAATAAATCAAAAATAAATCAGTTCTGTTTTTGTCAAAATGCGATTAAATCAGTAATAATTATGATTAATTATTTGTATGGGAAATAAGCCACAATTAAAATGAAAAAAATAATTTTATTAACGTTTCAATAAAATGAACTATCTTTCAGTAAGTCGTCCCAGGAACGCAACTCATAAATATTGGCAATATCATTTTAAAGTCTTCTACTTTAAAATGTATAATATATGTCTGAATTGCCAATATAAATGAGTGAGATTAAATAAATTATTAGAAGAATTTTTTTGCTTAGCAACAACACTTTAGTTTATTTTAGTAATATTTTGTATTTTGACAACGGCACCCGATTTGGGCGTCGAAACGTTAATAAAATTATTTTTTTCATTTTAATTGTGGCTTATTTCCCATACAAATAATTAATCATAAAAATGCCACAAGGAAATAGCTTCAGAACAACAGTAATAATTATATTATGTATTTATTTTGGTAATGACGAAATGTCATTTACGGATGTGATAAGTTTCCTAGAGCCATTGTGAGATACATAAATTTTACCTTGATAAGTCCAGCAGTTTTTTGCACCTACAGTTGACCGAACTTTTTTTAAAATTCATGACACATGACACTGTAACGATAGCATTTCACTAACACCAATATTGCACCGTTTAAAATTTCGTTTTTCCATAAACACTTTATCTCTAAGCCATCTATTTACAAACACGATAGCGACTGGTCTTGGTGTTTTCATATTACTACTTGCTTTTTTACTAAGTCGATAACAAGTAACTAGATTTGTAGGTACTACATTTGTTTTAAGTTTATTGGTAATAATATCAGCAATAGACATCGGCAAATCTTCCCTCTCTTTCTCTTCTATGCCATTTATAATAAGGGATCTCTGACGTATGTCCCGTTTTAAATACTCAACGTTATTTTGGTTCTGAATAACTGTAACATATAAACATAACATACATATAAACATTTTTATAAATAAAGATTGTATTCTATGTTTTATTCTTTAATTGTTTGACCACTTTGGCATTTTAATGAAATGGAAAATAAATATAACCTCAAAATAACACAAGAAAATCCAAATAGTATACGAATTATAAACGTTGATTGATAAATACATACAGATATATATTTTTTATCAATCAACGATATGAGTATTATCATATATAATAAAGATTTTGTTTATTTTGTTATTTTAAGGTTATATTGATTTTCCTTTACATTAAAGCCGTTCCTCGCGATTCTGGGCATATCTAAATTTCAATGTAAAAGTTTAAGTAAATAATTTTTTTTTGTTTAAAATTGACGTAAAAAAATTTAAATGCAAATACGTCACTAGAGAATTTTTCCCACTTTCCGAATCTGTTTTTGTTTTTAACATAAAGTGTAACACAAAGCACCTATTTTGTTTAAACTTTTAAAAAATCTCGGAGTTCTGCTAAAATTTATCTCGCTCAGTGGTCAGAGGCTGTCTTTGTTGTCGATATCGAGCAGTGAGCAAGTCAACAGATACACCCTCACGGCAGGGGGTATCTTGTAAATAGACAAAGCTTATTTAAGACTTGATAAAATTGCCAGATTTTTATTATAATTTTTATTTGAAAACACCTTCTACAAAAACATTACACATAATTCTATGTTATATAATTGTAATTTATCGATCTTACTGATCGTGATGCTACTCAAATTCTTATAATATAATAATTATGTGCGTCCATAAAGTAACTCATAAATTCATTATTAGCTAAATAAACCACATTATTAGAAATTACCGAAACAGGTCGATTTTTGATTTTAATTTTCTATTTTTTCAAATTATAATCTAATATACAGGGTGACCCACCTTCGTATGATGACGTCATCACCTTTTATAAACGAAACCCCCATTTTTTTTTTTAATTTACAGATTTCGCTTGCTGGGTGATTCCAAAAATGTATAACACGTTGCTTCAAATTGGTACAGGGTGGCAAAAATGAGTGGGTCCATAAAGTAACGCATACATTCATTATTAGCTAAATAAACAACATTATTAGAAATTACCGAAACAGGCCGATTTTTGATTTTAATTTTCTATTTTTTCAAATTATAATCTAATATACAGGATGAACCACCTTCGTATGATGACGTTGCCCCCATTTTTTTCAGTCTATAGATTTCGCTTGCTGAGCTGATTCCAAAAATGTATAGGTAATACAAATGGTAATACGTTGGTAATACGTTGCTTCAAATTGGTTCAGGGTGGCAAAATTGAGTGGGAAAAATGCGGGAAAGTTGCGCTTTTCCCCACGCCGTGCGGTAAAGTAAATTTTCCCGCACGGCGTGCGGGAAAGTAGAATACCTTCCAATATGGCATTATAATATGCTTATAGTGCAATATATGCAATAAACTAATATTTAGATATTATTTACTAATTTATTTTAAATTTATCTGATTTTGTTCAAGTTTTAATTTAATTAGCGCGATTATTTCATTCATAGGAGATTCTGACCAATAGAAAGCTACAGAAATAAAAATTAAACTGATAATTTTTGATAATTCCTTGTCGTCAAGTATATTACGCCAGATGCCCTTCGTTGCTATGAAAAAATACATTCAGTGGCATTAATGACAATTAGGGCCGGTTGTTCGAACGCTAATCAACATTGATCACTATCAAATACTTAATTAGTGTCACAACTGTCAATGTCAACTTTGGTTGGGTTGCCGAAAACATAATTATTGATGACAACTATGAAATTAGTTAATCAATTATGTTAATAATTGTTATGTTAATTGACTAACTAATCTCATAATTATAATTAACTATGTTTTCATCAACCCAACCAAAGTTGACATTGACAGTTGTGACATTTGATAGTGATCAATGTTGATTAGCGTTCGAACAACCGGCCCTTAATGTTTTAAAAATTATAAAAGTGATGACTTTCAACCGTCAAATATTTATAACAACTGTGTGTTTAATTGTACTTATTTGTACTTACAAAAATAAATTACAATAAAATTTTGGTTTTGAACAGTTTTATTCATGAAATAATCGCAACAAATTGCACTCGAATTGCACTCCATCTCTAAAATTATATAGAATTTTTGCCCTTGTGACATTTTGACATACTCGCCTTCGGCTCATGAAATTAAAACTGTCAAAGTGTCACTCGGGAAAAATTCAATAACTTTAGAGCTCTTGTGCAATTACTACTGATTATTTCATCCATAGGAGATTCTGACCAATAGAAAGCTACAGAA
This sequence comes from Diabrotica virgifera virgifera, assembly GCF_917563875.1. Classification (NCBI taxonomy): domain Eukaryota; kingdom Metazoa; phylum Arthropoda; class Insecta; order Coleoptera; family Chrysomelidae; genus Diabrotica; species Diabrotica virgifera. The sequence goes on from NC_065450.1 coordinate 114,195,169, forward strand.
ATAAAAATTAAACTGATAATTTTTAATAATTTCCCGTCGTCAAGTATATTACGTCAGATGCTCTTCGTTGCTATGAAAAAAATACATTCAGTGACATTAATGACAATTAATGTTTTAAAAATTATAAAAGTGATGACTTTCAACCGTCAAATATTTTATATAACAACTGTGTGTTTAATTGTACTAATTTGTACTTACATAAATAAATTACAATAAAATTTTGGTTTTCAACAGTTTTATTCATGAAATAATCGCAACAAATTGCACTCGATCTCTAAAATTATTATAGAATTTTAGAGCTCTTGTGCAATTACTACTGATTATTTCATTCATAGGAGATTCTGACCAATAGAAAGCTACAGAAATGCAAATTAAGGTGATAATTTTTGATAATATCCCGTCGTTAAGCATATTACGTCTGATGCCCTTCGTTGCTACGAAAAAATACATTCAGTGACGTTAATGACAATTAATATTTTAAGAATTATAAAAGTGATGACTTTCAATCGTCATATTATATTTAAAAAAACTGTGTGTTTAATGGTACTTTGTACTTACATAAATAAATTACAATTAAATTTTGGTTTTGAACAGTTTTATTCATGAATTAATCGCAACAAATTGCACACGATCTCTGAAATTAATAAAGAATTTCAGAGCTCTTGTGCAATTACTACTGATAATTCGATCAAATAAAATTATTTTGACATCATATTTAAAAGTCAAATCAGTAGACAATTACAACGGTTTTGAATCGTCGCCATGGAAACCAATATCGTCGTCGTGGTAACCAAATATATTGAAAGTTTGGTTTTGACAACGTTGTCAAAGAATTAATTTGTGTATTTACTTCTTTTTTTTTGTGTACTTTTAGGTTCACTGATGATGGACTGATAAGTCCGAAAACGTTATTAACGTAATCCATTTGGATTTTTAAAAATTTTTAGAGTTTTTATTAAATATACCAACTACACTAGGGAGTTTTACTTCATGTTAATTTTAAATGCCCTTTTATTTTTTAATCACATTACGGCGTTTCTTAGGATGTTTTTGGTCACCTCAACTCCTTCTTTTGGTATGTCGATGTGTTCTTCCGGTGCCGTCTTATATTCTTCTCTTTCCTCTGATAATAAATTATTGTAGTGATGCATTCATTGTTTTCCTGGATTACCGGTATTGATATTTTCTCTTGAACTCTTCTTGAACTTCTTCTGCATCCTATCGAGTTCATTTCAATAAGATTTTCATCGATTATTTCCCAGTCAGTTATATATTTTAAGAAGTTATATAAATTTTTTCTTTATAAGAATTGAAACTCCTCTGCTTGAACGTCGTTCTTTCGGTACTCCGCTAATAGATGAATAGACCTTTTTACCATTTCTTTTGTTTCCGTGAGAATATAATATATTCAATTTTAGATTTTAAATATCTTTTACTACCAGTTTATGTAGGTTATTGATTCCCTGTATATTTCTGCTTCTCTTCTTCTTCTTCTTTTTGTATGAACGTGACTGTCTGTTAATGAAGCTATCCATAAACATAAAAACCACAAAGCCCATCAACCGACACTGTATATGCAGAATGTTTGAACAATGGAGGAGATAGGAGATATGTTGGTACATGCCTTTCGTAAGCTGATTTGCCAAACCTGGAAAGAAGATCAATTATCAACCTCCTGGAAAGAGAGTGGTATCATTCCGACACACAAAAAGGGTGATAAAATGGATTGCACAAACTATAGAGGTATAGTTTGTGCTATACCTCTTGGCAGTTGATGGAGAAATATTGGGAATGGAACAAAACCTTACACCAGATTTTTATAGATTTTAAGAAGGCATATGATAGTATTATATGAGTGGAACAGCGGAATGCCATGGTCAAACTAGGGATACCAAATAAATTAATAAATATCACAAAAGCATTTGCAGAGGAATCTATGAGTGCTGTAAGAATTGAAGAAAAACAGTCGACTTTCTTTACAATCAACGGCTGTCTCAAACAGGGAGATACCTTATCCTCACTTTTCTTCAGTATCACTTTGGAGAGTCTTCTTCTTTCTTCTTTGTGGGCCATTAACAAGCTGATGAAATGTTTCTCGATCAGAAACTATATGAAACAATTCCTCGACCATTCGACCTGTCCATTGTCTAATGTTACGCAGCCAGGACAATGGTTTTCTTCCAACCAAGCGTTTTACTTCGATTTTGCCCTGAATGATCAACCGGAGTAAGCGATATTTAGGCCCTCTCATTATATGACCGAAGTAATGAACCTTTCCTTGGAGAGTATTGTGAGCAAAACGAGCACAGAAACCCTCCTTGCATTATAAAACTTCGCATTATATATCTTCACATTATATATCTACCTATAACAAAAGGGTTTCGCATTATACTAGCTTTCTAGATATAGTAGGAAATATAACGATAAGTGTCAAGGAAGACTTTATTAGACTGAGAAATGCCGTAAAAATAATTGGGCCTCCGAATAAAGAGAGGATAAAACAAAATGTATGGCTAGAATACGAACGGAACAGCGAGACAGAATAGGGCAAAACGTTACAATGGACAAAGAACAACTTTGAAAGGGTTCATCAGTTTAAACATTTGGGAGCTACGGTCACATCTGACAACAACATTACTCATACACAGAGATTAACAACAAAATACAAAGTGCCAATCGTTGTTGGTTTGCGTTACAGAAAATAATGAAATAAGAAAATGTATCCAGCTGTACGAAAATTAGAATCTACCATTCGGTAATAAGACCTATAATGACGTATGGCTGTGAAACATGGACAGTGACAAAATAAAATGAGAACTGCTTAAAAATCGCAGAAAGAAAAATTCTTAGAGGAATATATGGAGCAGTTACGGATTGCACCAGAGACATTTAGTGAGTGAGAACCAACCAAGAATTGAAAGAATTATATAAACAACCAGATATAGTTAAAATAATAAAGTCACAAAGACGGGCCGGATATGTCAAGAGACAAAAGCATCGTGTTGCCACATTTTCAACATTTTACAAAAATTTATTACATTTCCAAACTGTAGTCTACGTTAAAATTAGGACATCCAATTTGTCCGTAAAAAAAGTGACCAAAAAATAAAAGAAAATATAAGACATTATAAAAAACGAATTCAGCAATACCGTGACCTTAAAATATCTTGCTGTACCTACCTAATTTTGTTAATTTTGTTTTATTTAAAAATTTTAAATCTAAATTAATATTGTTCTCGAAAATATAACTTTGCATGTTACTATAATAATTATAGTAGAAACATGCAAAGTTATATTTTCGAGAACAATATTAATTTAGATTTAAAATTTTTAAATAAAACAAAATTAACAAAATTAGGTAGGTATAGCAAGATATTTTAAGGTCACGGTATTGCTGAATTCGTTTTTTATAATGTCTTATATTTTCTTTTATTTTTTGGTCACTTTTTAATTTAAAATGTACATTCTAATTACCGATAATCTCCCTGAAGAGAAGAACGACCACAAGTTAATCGTTTTATTGTTTAGCTCCAGAACTATCACCCCACACCCCAGGGGGTGTCCCGTTTGTCTATCGGCTCGAAAAATGGTGAAAAGAATTTTTAATCTGGGCTTTCTGCACGTAAACGTTTACGTCCAGAAAGAAATTTTTGAGATAGGGATAGACAACTGAAAATTACCGTTATGATAAACGTGGTTGGACCTTAAAATGAGTTCTCAATCGCAGTTAATTTTACAGGCCTTTTGAATTTACCGCCATATGGCATATAGTTATGCTCCCTACCACTGGCTTATGCGACAATCGTCGTTTCACTCATTAACACGGAACTTGCATTGCTAGGTGGGAGTGTGCTGTGTCTGAGAGAGCATATACAAACTGAGGATGTGCGAAGCAGGACGAAGGTAGAGGATGTAATTAAAAGAATTGCGCAAATGAAATGGAACTGGGTAGGATACGTGACATGGCAAAACAACGACAGGTGGACGAGAACATTTGAAACCACACGAACACAGTCATAGTAGAGAAAAGCCACAAAAACGTTGGCTAGACGACATCAAAGCAAAAGTGGGGAGAAACTGGCATTAACTTGCACAAAACAGAGAAGTGAAGAACTCATGGGAAGGCCTTTGTCCAGGAGTGGATGCAGACAGGCTAAGGAATAAGAAGAAAAATATGTTTTGATATATTTATAATCGATGTAATAGTAGTTTACAGGAGAGCAAACGTTTAATACATTACGATTGATCGCATTACTTTTTGTAAAAATAAGATATCACTTCAGTAATAGTAATAGTAATAAAAAAATATTATAGTTATGATGATCGACAACTTTCGGAAGAAGACGGCACCTTTTTAAGAAGAAGACGACTCCTGAGTATCTAAATTTGTGAACTCCTTCTAAATGGGTGTTATACTGAATTCGCTCTGCCGAGATTCAGTTTGACACAGTCGGAATAGGAAACGTACAGCACAAAAATTCATTTCTCACACGGCTCAAATAAACTTAATTTTCGCTAAAAAAGAAGCATTATTGGAAATAGTGGGAGTGTATAGTGTATACTAAACCCATAAAATTTTGTGGACTTATTTCTACAACATATTTTTATTTTGTACAATATAGTTATTTTCCTAACAAGTGCAGAAAGTCATTCTTTTCCGCACGCGACTGCAGTTTGCCAAACGACGCGAAGCGGGAGTTCGGCAAGCAGTCGAGTGCGAAAAAGAGACTTTCTGCAAGAGTTAAGAACAATATTTTTTCTAAGAGTCTTTAAAAAATTACCAAATATGAAAATACATACACAAATTAATTCTTTGACAAGTTTGTCAAAACCAAACTTTCAATATAATTAGTTAGCATGACGACGATCTTGGTTTCCATGACGATGATTCAAAACGACTGTTATTGTCTACCGATTTGACTTTCGAATATTATGTCAAAATAATTTTATTTCATCGAATTGTCAGTAGTAATTGCACAAGAGCTATGAAATTATTGAATTTTTCCCGAGTGACACTTCGACAGTTTTAATTTCACGAGCCGAAGGCGAGTGAAATTATGTCAAAGTGTCACGAGAGCAAAAATTCTATATTAATTTCAGAGATCGAGTGCAATTTGTTGCGATTATTTCATGAATAAAACTGTTCAAAACCAAAATTTTATTGTAACCTATTTATGTAAGTAGCATTAAACACACAGTTTTTATAAATATTTGACGATTGAAAGTCATCAATTTTATAATTTTTAAAACATTAATTGTCATTAATGTCACTGAATGTATTTTTTCGTAGCAACGAAGGGCATCTGACGTAATATACTTAACGACGGGAGATTATCAAAAATTATCGATTTAATTAAGATTTCTGTAGCTTTCTATTGGTCAGAATCTCCTATGAATAAAATAATCAGTAGTAATTGCACAAGAGCTCTGAAATTATTGAATTTTTCCCGAGCGACACTTTGACAGTTTTAATTTCACGAGCCGAAGGCGAGTGAAATTATGTCAAAGTGTCACGAGAGCAATTTTTAATATTAACTTTAGAGGTCGAGTGCAATTTGTTGCGATTATTTCATGAATAAAGCTGTTCAAAACCAAAATTTTATTGTGATTTATTTATGTAAGTACCATTAAACACACAGTTTTTATAAATATTTGACGATTGAAAGTCATCACTTTTATAATTTTTAAAACATTAATTGTCATTAATGTCACTGAATATATTTTTTCGTAGCAACGAAGGGCATCTGACGTAATATACTTAACGACGGGAGATTATCAAAAATTATCGATTTAATTCAGATTTCTGTAGCTTTCTATTGGTCAGAATCTCCTATGAATGAAATAATCGCGTTAATTTCATTAAAACAGGAACACAATAAGTTATATTTGAAATAAATTAGTAAATAATATCTAAATATTAGTTTATTGCATGTATTATAATTACTTTAAGGCCATATTAACATATCTAAATTAACACGCGTGCGGAAAAGTAAAAACCGCGTGCGGAAAAGTAACACGCGTGTGGAAAAGTAACACGCGTGCGAAAAAGTGAAACTTTCTAAACTAAAATGCGTGCGCGAAAGTAGACATTTTTGCACGCTCGTAGAAAAAATAATTGTCTCATTTTTTAAGAATACATTATACCTACTGGTGTAAATAAATAATTATTAATTGGCGTAAGATTTATAGGTCTGGATCCCGCCTATAAAAAAAAGTTGATTAATAGCAAGCTGAAAATTTGTTAATAGCTTAAGGGTGTCTAGTCGGACAACCTTTGATGTATGGGAACACTGGAACAGGGAAAGTTTCAATTGTGGAACAGGTTAAAAATTTGGAACATCAGACTACGAAAACGTCCCCTGTATTTTGTCGGACAGAACTTCCAATCGATCTGTTGCCCTTTCATTAAACTCTCCTGCAAAAATCAGACTGCTATTTATCACCTGTCATAATTCCTGTCATTTGACATGTTCCAGTGTTGCACTTATTAAAATGCGCAGTTGGTGATAAATAGCAGTCTGATTTTTGCATGAGGGTTTAATGAAAGGGTAACAAATCAATTGGAAGTTCTGTCCGACAAAATACATGGGACGTTTTCGTAGTCTGGCGTTCCAAATTTTTAGCCTGTTCCACAATTAAAACTTCCCCTGTTCCAGTGTTCCCATACATCAACGTTTGTCCGACCAAACACCCTTAAGCTATTCAGCCGTGTGATGGATGACCGAAGTTATCTTTAACGTTTGAGTTAAAGTTAAGATAACTTTCAGGGATAACGTGCCCATAACTATTTACGTAAATTCGGTGTGATGTATTTGTCGCCGTTATGAGATAGTTATTTCTTCAACGTTAAAAAAAAGAAATAACATTTGGCTAACAAAGTGTGAAGTAACAAAGAGAACCTTATGTAGAGATAGTACAAGTTGGAGTGAGAGCGAGAGATTGATCGGAACATGCCCCAGGCTTGACAGGATGGGACGATACCCATAAAAGCAGAATGGAAAAGTTGGTAGAATTGTATTAATTTGATACAATTAACAACCAAACTTTTGATACTAAAGTATCTTACAGTAAAAACCTCCAATTTTGTGATATATGAAATTTGCTTCAAATAACATTAAACGACGTTTTTTTAAGTTTTTGTACTAAATGTGTTGGTTTAGTACATTTTGTGTCACTATTTCTTCAGTCATTCCAGTGCATTTACAAAAATTTCTCTGGCAACCCTGCATATGTTTATAAATTTCAACTTATATTCAACAATTATATCTGGAGTTGATTTTTGTATGATTTTTAAAATTGTATTACTTTTCGATTCTTAAATTATTAGCTTTACTTTTTATTGTGAATTATTATTTTAATCCTATTATTACCTACGGCTTTTAATTGTTATTTGAAGTCTATTTTTTTGATATTTTAATTTTGCACTGCTTTATATTTGATAATAAACTAATAACATGCCGCACAAAATCCTAGGACAACATGAAGCAGCGTTTTCCGTTGAATATTCACTTGATTTCCATCTAAAAACAAGTCAAAAGATGAACTAACCTTACATATCCTTACATAACTACAGAGTTATCTCATAACTTGAGGTTTAACGTCGCGTTATAAAGTGACAGTTGATATACCAGATAACTCAAGAACGGTCAAGAAATAACGCAAGTAGTTAAGTTAAGAATGATACATCACACGAATTCCAGGATTATAACATAACTACAGGATAACTTTACGTTAACGATAACTTCGGTCATCCATCACACGGCTGATTAACAAATTTTCTGCTTGCTGTTAATCAACTTCTTTGAAGTCATACTTCTTTAGGCACGAGGGTGAATTTTTACATTCCCTGGTGCCCGCGCACACCGACAGTATATTAGTCAATTATCGTTATATATGACAGTATATTTAGTCGCTCAAACGTTATACGGGATCGTATTGGGTGTTAAAATCATCTGTCAATAATTGTTGGAGATTATGGATCAGCAAATGTGTATATTAGTTTTTATTGTTGTGATGGTAGAGAAAAAAGCAAGTTTATAATTGTAGTGACTTTTTAAATAGTTTTTAAAAGCGACAGGTACGTTATAATTGTAAATGTTTTAGTACACTAATAAAAATTACATATGTACCTACCTATTTGGAAATTTTAAAATAAACCTATCAAAATAGCATGTAATGCTTTGATTTACATAATTTGATTACCATCAAAATTGGTGTCAATATTCACCTAATATATTGTTTTCTTACTCTATGTTTTGTTGTATTTTAATATTTCAATATTTCAATATTCTACAAAAATCAAAATAATTTGGTTAAATTCAGAACTGTCAAAAGTTTAAACCGTTTAGTTCGTCGATCTTCCCACATGATGCAGGTGTCTCCGTGGGTAGAAGTGTAAGATGAATGAATTTCAATACTAAATGCGCCAAATAAGCGGGTTCGAACCCCAATAGCAACTTTTATTTTTTGTTTTTTTTTATATACATTTTATGATTGTAAGTATATTTGTTATAAAATTTTTTTTTCAGAAAATACGTATTTAGTTAAAAGTTTTTCCGACAATTATTGTTCAGAAATCAGTTGTGGCATTTTTCAATGTGTTTGTGTGTGTTTTATTCTTTTATTTTTTTTATTTTTGGTACTGTTTTATTAAAAAATTTTGAAATGTAGTAAGTATTAAAATTGGTTTAATATTTAAATCAAATATAAATAAACTGTTTAGAGTATATTAATTTCTTTGAAATCATATAATAGAAGTTTAACTCCTTACGTGCGTACAAAGTACACACACATTCTTTTTTTTCGTACGCGGGATCCAGACCTATTATGTTATTTATGTCTGTATAATATTAATAATATTGGCTATGAGCGGGTATGTTTGGTTGGGTAGTAATTTTCAGTCACGTCTAGCAACCTAATTTCCCAAAAAATAAATTACCAACGTCACTAGACAGTTGTGTCTCGGCAGAGCTAATTCAGTATATTTAAGTCAATGCGACTGTTTTCATCAATTTTGCTAATAATTATCATTACTTTAATTTTTTAAAGATTTATTATCACTCCGATTATGAATTATTAGCTCTGTCTAGAATACTTTATTATAAGTCTTCTATTCTTTCTGCTATCAGAATGGTATCGTCTGTATATGTGATATTTACAAGGTACCTACCTACACTGTGCAACGTTAAGTTGACATAGCCTTGTAGAACACCTTTTTTATGGACGCTTTTAAAAGTATGGCTGGAATTTTCTTTGTTCCAATACAGGTTTTAAAATATGCTGAGGTCTTTACTGTCTAGCTTAATTTTCGTTAAAATTATGTATTATTGCATTTATAATTTATTTTCTACCTAATGTATTGTTTAAAGTTATTTTACCTGAGATATCTGAGGTAAAAAATTGCAATAATTTCATTTTTAATGTTTGTATTGGAATAGAAATTTACCTAATATTACATGTTGTAACCTTCGGAGAAAACAGAAAGCACAGGGGATATGGAGATGAAAAGGTCTTATGAAACTGAAGGACGCTCCATCTAATCAGAGATCAATATTACCGAAGCCATTCAATTGAAATGAACTGATAGTCTGCTAAAGGCTACAGGCGACAATTGCCTCTGGCATGTATCCAAATGTTGATAAAGGGACTAATATACCCTGCAGATACCGTCATAGAATTTTGAATTCTAATAGGCCTGGATCCCGCGTACCAACAAAAAGTTGATTAATAGCAAGCTGAAAATTTGTTAATAGCTTAACGGTATCTAGTCGGACAAACTTTGATGTATGTAAACACTGGAACAGGGGAAGTTTTAACTGAACGTGATTTTAATTGGTACTAAAATGTATTATTAGATTTTTTGTAAAATGCAAACACTTCTAATTGGTCGGATGATTTGTCAACGTTAATATTATTCGCAATAAACTTGTCCATTGTTAAAACCTTTCCAGCCAGATGATTCCATTTGGGATCATGGCAATGTTGCATTAATTTATTTGACAGTTCTGGCATTGACTTATTTGACACTGTATTTTTAGATTTATTTGACACAGTATTCTTTTATTTGACGCTGCAATAATTTATTTGACAGTTAGTTTCAAAAACAGACGGACCATGCTGCAGCGCTACGCTGTAGATCCACAAAATCTTGTGGATCCTTCCGATGATTAGCCCATGCAAATCAAACGTACCATCCCAGACGAGCGAGAGTGGCCAGCCACAGTCGCTTATCTGCGATGGAACGTCCACTACACATAAAAACTCACGACCAATCATCAGAAACTACGTTTAAGAATCCACACGTGGATAACGCTGTAGTGTAGTCCGTGTGTGTTGAACCTTAAAGTTAGGCAGTTTAACATAGGCCACCTCCAGATACTTCCATCTTCTTCTGTTCTGCAGCTCTGCTATCAAGTTGTTCTTGGCGGTCTTCCCCTGCAATTATTTGTCCACCTATCGTCTTTCTTGCGTGGTTTCTATAATAGCTTCCACTCCGATTCATCTATGAACTCCGTTTCTTAGTATATTTCTTAGGTTTATTCCAAGCATTGATCTCTCCATTTTACGTTGGGTCATTCTCAATTTTTTGCTGATATTTTTGCGAGGTTTAAGGTTTCTGCTCCGTATTGAGGACTGGTAGAACGCACTGGTTGAAAGCTTTTCTTTTGCAGGAATTGGGCCATTTATTTTAAATACATTTCTTATCTTTCCGAATGCAGCCCAACTCAAACTTATTATTCTGGATGTTTGGTTATCTCACATTAATGTTAATATTATTTCATGACCCAAAATCACATATCTTTCTACGAGTTCTATGGACGACTTCTTGATTTATATTAGCTCATTGGGGACAAAAATAGTCATCATTTTTGTTTTTCAAGCATAATGTGTAGCCAGCTTTAAAAGCTGGCTACACATTATGCGTGATTCGCGATTCGTAATGCGCGATTCGCGATTCGTGGGCAGTGCACGCATAGTGTGTAGCGGCTAGTTCGTTGAGTGATTCGCGATTCGTGATGCGTGATGCGCGATTCGCGGTTAGTGCACGTTAGTGCACGAATAGTGTGTAGGGTCTTGTGCGTTAAAAATCAATTCGTAAACAACATGATTCGTGTGAGCACAGGAATTCGCTCTTGGGAGCGATAAATTAACGAATATCAAAGGCTGTGCATTAACACAAACCGCTGATTCACCGAAATTCGCCGAAGTGTACATATTTAATGCGTCCTTAACCTACGTTAATAATTTAAAACGACCACACGCCCAGATTTTGGCGGGACAGTACCGTTTTTACTGGAATGTCCCGCGTCCCACCGATTCTTAAAAATGTTCCGGCTTTTTAGAAAATATCTGTATTTCTTATTGTAAAAGTACTGTAAATAGTTATTTATGATATAAGTGTTAAAAGTACACGTTTAAGGCACGCATGTGAAAGTTTGTAGAATGAGCGATAGCGAGTTCTGCAATTTACATAAGTGCCTTAAAAATGTATTTTTTAACACGCATATCATACAATATTTTTTCTACAAACGTAATTACAGGACAATATCTACAAAAACTTTTACTTGAACTTGACTGACATTCCAATTTTATATTTTTTTGACATTATATCAAAATTGCATATATGGTCAATACGAACTGCAGTGCCTTAAAACTTTTTTAAAGCACTAGTTCCTTAAAGTAGCATTTTTAACGCTCGCATGGAGTGCTAAAAATTGCATTATTAACACGGTTGTAGAAAAAATATATTATCTATTATTTATTAAGTATCATGGTGAATATAAAGAAATAAAAGGTACATAAAAAAACGCATAAAATTCATGCAGAGTAAACTAAATTAGAGAATGTACCAAGTTTTACGAAGATTTTTTACTCTATGGTGTTTTATGGTACGGTGTGATAAACGCAATGCTGAATGTACGGTCTGATATGGTGCAAAAAACAATATTACTAAACATCTAGGGACAAAGAGGCACAAAAGATTTTTTAATGACGCCGCTTCTTCGTTTAAAATAGAATAATTTTTTCGCAGTGCTAGCAAACACTGTTAGCATTAGCGAGATTAGTATTTGCTTTCCACGACATAATAAAAGTTTCAGATTAATGGATTATACGTAGCAAATGATCCAAACCTTATATGATAAAAAATTTGGATATACAAGGACAAAAACCGAAGCAGTTATATGTTTTTTCACCATATTCGTTTTCATGATAGGATGCCATATCGTGAAATGGGCCTTTTCACCATATATTCCGATGCTTCCAACCACAAAGATTTAAAAAGTCTTCCGACAATTGTTAGACTTTTTTATCCAGAAACAGGAATTAAAATTAGAATATTAGATTTTGTTTCATTGCCGAATGAAAGTTCAAAAATAATTTTTGACTCAATAAGTACTATTTCAAAAAAGAATAATTTGAACAATAGAATAATTGCTTACTGTGCGGGTAAAATTAACGCAAAGTTTGGTGGAAAAGCTAGAAGTGGCATCATTTTTCGAAACTTAACGAACATTCTACATAATAAGTATGATATCCAGACAGTATCGACGTACCTGCTTCCAGTTGATGTTGAAAATATTGAAAATTAAAATAATGTACTGTGCGTTTTAAAAGGTTGAAGGATTTTTGTGAAAGCGCAGAAATCGAATATAAAAGAATTCTTGGTGACAGCAAAACTGGCTCTTTTGCCAGCTGTAGAAAATATTTAAAGAACTGCCAAGTATATTGCAGCTCTTTTTTGAAAATGGCTTATCACAAAGGCTTCAGTTCATACACAACCAAGATACATTATTTCACATTGCTGTGAAAAAATGAGAAAATTTCAATTACGAAAGGGTCAAATGAAATCAAGAATTACGAAAGAGAATAATTATTGATAACGATTACTTTCCTTTAATTATTCGAAAACCCATCACAAGGTCCCACTAAACTACTCGAAATATCTTGAAGAATGAACAGTTCAATTCAAATATATTAAAAATTTTCCCCCTTCTCATCTGCGGTCGTCTTCTTGCTCTCTTTCCTATCCATGGTCTCCATTGTTGTATCGTGGTATTCCACCTATTGTCCGTTTGTCTGACGTTAATGCCTGCGAAGCTCGATTTTAGCCTGGCTATATGTTGTCCTGCGTCTTTGACTTTTGTTTTATTTCTTACCTAGTTGTTTTTGCTTTTTGTCTGTTAGTTTTACTCCTAACATTGCTCTCTCCATGGCTCTTTGTGTCTTCATTATTTTATCCATGTTTGCTTTAGTCAAGGTCCATGTTTGGCATGCGTATGTGAGAATTGGGAGTATGCACTGGTCAAACACTCTTCTTTTAAGTATTGTTGTATTTTTTATTCTTTAGGGCCCATTTTAATTTCCCAAATCCTGCCCAGGCTTATCTGGCCCTACTTTCTACCTCCGCTGTTTGGTTTTCCTTATTTATTTTTATTATCTGTTTCAAATAAACCGCTTCTATTGTGGTGTCGTTTAGTATTATGTTTCTATTATTTTGTGTGTTTGTCATTGTTTTTATGTTGGCAAAATTCATTTTTAGACCTATTTGTTCGGATTCATTTGCATATTTGCTTGGAATTCCATAGGATGGATAAAATTTATAAGGAATTATGCCCGTAGGTAAAGTATGACATTACCATCTCGTGGGATGTAAAGTGAGTTGTTTTGTCTCTACATGCAGACAAGTAGATGAGATGGCAGCAATCAGTTGATGTTGAAACTAACTGATCTAACTGTCGTCATGTAGAGACAAAACATCTCACTGTATATCTCACGTGATGGGAATGTCATGCTTTGCCTAAGGGCATAATTCCTTATAAATGTTATCCACCCTATGGAATTTCAAGCAAATATGCATTTATAACATAGCTACATATATAACATTTAAAGGGTTCTCAGTTCTCACCCTCGTATTTCTTTGGTGGCTCAGCTAGCATTCAACCTGTTTATTTTTTAACACTGATGATGATGTTTTAAGCAAATCGAAAACGTTGTGTGATGTAACCCTTAATGGTATTTCAATAAAAAAATTTATACCTTTTACAAAGAATTTTTCAATGAAATTTTTGTCATTGCAGGTATACAGCCAGCTACAGGAAAAATTCTTTATTTTCCTTGTGGACTTCTGAATTTATCTAGTAGCAAAACATTTTTCGAAAAATAATCTTTTTGATGAGGCGTCATCGGTAAAAAATGTTACAGATAAAAAATTTTCTTAAAATGTTGGTTGTCTGCAAATGTGGAAACAGACAAAAAAGAACCGAGTTATTCCTTCATTTCAAACAGAATAATGTTCCTTGTCAAAATATTTTGAAAATTGAAGAATTCGCGCTTTTAATTCCAAGAACAAATACAATAACAGAACGTGTTTTTCTAGTATCAATAAGTATGGACAACTGAAAAAATGCAGTTGAACATTAAAACTTTAAAATCTATATTAACTGTACAGTTAATTTGACCAATCCATGCGAAATATTTCACATTCTAATAAATGATTCGGATCTATTGCAAAGCATTCACTCGGATCAAAACTATGTTTGAGTTTGATAGCCTATTTTTTATACAAAAAAATCATAATTTTGTTTAAACAAAAAATGTAATTTGATTAAAAATCATTGTGTTTAAATTATTATTTTTTACAAATATTTTTGTTACCGATTAATAACAAATACATTTTTATTCAATTACTATGAACTACAACAAATTGGACGAATCACGCATCGCGAATCGCGAATCGTGCATAGTGTGTAACGAGGGAATCTCGAATTACTACGAACTATGCATCGCGCATTACGAATCGCGAATCACGCATAATGTGTAGCCAGCTTAAATACGTACTTCGCGCCTGTTATAGTATTTTTACTACAAAAGCGATATTACGTAGGTCAAAATTTTTGACGTAAGAGAACTGTCAAAACATTAGAATGTGACTTTTCATTATTGCCATGTTTATTATAAACATGCAATAATGAAAAGTAACATTCTAATGCTTTGACAGTTCTCTTACGTCAAAAATTTTGACCTACGTAATATCGCTTTTGTAGTAAAAATACTATATGAATCGTTTTGGCGATAAAGTATCTCTCTGCCACACTCCTCTGGCTGGGCCGGGAGATGGAGTTACTACAAATAAAATGATAACTTTCATCGGAGAGGATCGGTGATACAGAAAAATAGGGAAATACATAGATGTAATGCAGTAAAATTAGGATTGTATTCTTCTTCTTCTTTCTCATAATCCTTAATGCCCTTCAGGGCGTCGGATGTAGGGCTCCGCCTCTTATTCATTTCTTCCATGCACTTCTATTGGAGGCTAGGTTCTTCATGTCTCTTATAGTCATGTCTCTCTTTTCACCTATATCATGGTTTTGATCCATCCGTGTCTTCCTTGGTCTTCCCTGTCTTCTTTTATTTCCTATTTTGGCTTCATGTACCTTCTTTGTTAGTCTCTAGGATTGTATTGATAAAATGGAAACAACCAGGTGGTGGTTTGTGTGACACAAATATTCCATAAGGGTGAAGGGAAAACTCTATAAAACAGCCATAAGACTAGCTATGATTTATAGAACTAACTGTTGAATAGTTAAAAAGAAAGATGTACAACGGATGCATATGGCAAAAATGAGAATACTTATATCATAATCGTCACCATGGCATCTACACTCCTAGCGAAGTGATTGCCGCCCTCCTTGGGCTCTTCCGATTCGTTTGTCGCTGGGTATCAGTCGCATTAACATTTTGGTTTTAGAACTGATTGGCATCTTCTACAATTTTTCTCCATTCGTTCCTGTTTTTGCTTATGGTTACCCATTCTCCAACACCATCTTCTTAAGGTCCTCGGCCATCTGGTTTTTCATCTCAATTTGGATCTTCCTCGTGCTCTGCCTGCTACATGTCTCCATTTGGCGTTTTTCTTGGTAACTCTTTCTGGATTTCTCCTTTCCATATGTCCCATCTATCCGAGTCTCTGTGCCTTAATAAATTTGACGATGTCTTCTTTCAAAAGTTCTCTTACTTCGTGGTTCAACAGTTTTGTAAATTCATTTTTACTCAAGTTTAGTGGGCCTGCTATTCTCCGAATTATTTTTCTCCCTAGGATCCTCAATCTTTCTTCACCTTTCTGTGTCAGATACACTACTTCAACACCATATGTGATTACTGGTCTAATTTCTGCTTCAAAAAATTTTGAGTTTACTATTCTGTGTAAGCTTCTCTTTGAGTGAGTTGTTGTATTTCCAGTAGGTTCTGTTTCCTGCCTGGATCTTTTCATTGATTACTATACTTCTATCATTCGTTCCATTAACTGAGAGCCCAAGATATTTAAAGTGTTCTACCGTTTCAAATTCATATTTAAACTTATCACATTCTTTTTCTTCTTCTTCCATTTTATAAGCAATTCTGCTTTTTCATTGGCAGATTGATACCTCTATGGCAGGTTGCCACTCCATCTTTTGCACGGTCGATCGATACTTCTTCTACCGATTGGTGACTTATCTCTTGCTGTTTTGACCACACGTGTCTCCCCCATACTGGTTATATGGTTATCCTCTGTATCTTTATACCTTTTAAATACTAAAATTTCGTTTT
Organism: Diabrotica virgifera virgifera; assembly: GCF_917563875.1. Taxonomy (NCBI): domain Eukaryota; kingdom Metazoa; phylum Arthropoda; class Insecta; order Coleoptera; family Chrysomelidae; genus Diabrotica; species Diabrotica virgifera. The sequence continues at coordinate 114,211,756 of NC_065450.1, forward strand.
TAACATCCTATAATAATAATTAATCTATTTATTTAGCTCCATCTACACGATGATTATGAAAGTACCCGAAGTAGGAAAGAAGGAAACTAGTCAATAAAACGTCAAAATGATAAATAAAATCTTAAAAAAGTAATCATAATGAATCATAAATTCTGTACTTATACTTTGAATGTCAAATGACAGGAATTATTTTGGTGATAAATAGAAGTCTGTCTTTTGCATGAGAGTTTAATGAAAGGGTAAAAAATCAATTGGAAGTTATGTCCAACAAAATTCATGGGAAACTGTCTATATCTTATAAGTTTCGAACGTCGGACTACCAAATTTTTCCCATGAATTTTGTCGGACAGAACTTCAAATTGATTTTTTAACCTTTCATTAAACTTTCATGTAAAAATCAGACTGATATTTATCATCAACATAATTCCTGTCATTTGACATGTTCTACACGTCGGATTGGTTAAAATGTCACATATTTTTATCGGATAAACATTTTTTCGTACATTATAATATGACGTTGGCTATTGAGTAAACTTAAAAACAGCCTGCTATTTTTCACAATCATAAATTTGTCAAGATGACACGTTTATCACGTTCCACAATTAAAGATTCCCCTGTTCCAGTGTTCCCTGACACCAAAGTTTGTCCGACTCAACGCCGTTAAGCTATGAACAAATTTTTAGCTTGCTATTAATAATTTTTTACTTGGTATGCGGGATCCAGGACTATAAGTTCGTCCCTAAAGAAATATTTTAAAATTATAATACCTATAATATGTATATTTATAGCTGAAAACGGTAAGTAGTAATGAATAATCGACTACACCTTTGTAGCCATAATTTATAAAACTAATCCGGTCATAAATAATTCAGTGGCATTTTTTAAGGGAATTATTTTACTCACGGCATTAAACTTTTTACGATTATCCTTTCCGTTGCATGTTTCGCTTGAAAAGGCTGCATTTCCAATTTAGCGCATAGCATATCGATAGCATAGAAAAAGGTACTGTATCACGTTGTTCAATAGAATCATAAAAATAGAACCGAATATAAACATATTTATCTTGATTGAAAAATTCGCTATTCATGAAAGTATTACATAAAACATATCTTGTTGCAAGTTTTCCGTTTATTACGAGTAAAACATTTTTATAAAAAAGGGAGTAAAAAAGTTAAAATAATAAAAAGCTATAAAAATAGAGACGCAAACAATTATTATTGGGGTCGCCCATGTTTTCCCAACTGTCATCAATACGACTAACTTCAAAATTATAAAAAAAAACTATTCATTGAAATCCAGATACCGTAATTTTTTGAGCGTTAGACAGTCAGTACAAAGACATACATATTTCTTTTTTTGTAATTACAGCTTCAATTTACCGTACACTTCTCGTAGACTTTGCCGATAAGGTAGAGTCGTGTTGAGGAAACCTGGCGTGCCCTTATTATTGTACAATATTCTACGATGATAACTTAAAAATAGCGTTCAGAGTCCAGGCTATAGTCCTATTGCGTTTGGCAAAGTAATTTTAATACAGTCAGAGTATAAAGGCAGCCCTATTGTCTGTCCCACCTTGACTTTACAGTACACGAACATACGGCAATACAATCCTTACGGGAGTTTTTAGCGCGGCGATGCCGATTTTCTTCAAAATAATTTTCAATCGGACATTACCAAGGTCCTAAAAATGTAGGTCCCTAAAAATGTTAAATTAAAACTAACCCGTTACAGTCAAGTAAAACAATATTTTTCATTGTTTTTTTTTTGTGAGTGATAGTCATTTTCGAAAAGTAATCATCAATTTTATAATCGATATGCGTAATAACTTTTTTTGGTTAAGAATGTTAGAATATTCAACATTAAAAGTGGATGTTGTTCTATGGTTGTAAATTAATGTATTGACAGTATAGACAGTTCTGAAGTAATGTCAAGAAAAATATCAAATAGATTGTCAGTCAAGTTTAAATGTTTTATACAAAATTATTTTGTATACTTTAAAGGTAGTAAATGGTTGTTCAGGAATGACAAAAAGACTTATATTAGAAGCAAAAAATATTAATTTAGATATTATCATTGCATGGATCCCAGGGCATTCCGGAGTATTAGGAAATATTAAAGCTGATTCACTTGCTAATGTAGGTCGTTGTCTCAATTGTCCAGTAAACATAAAGGTGGAGAAAGATGACTATTTTCCCTTTTTTAAAAAAATGTACTGGGATGAATTTAAAAAAGAGTGGAAGGAATCTTTTAAATATAAAGGTATTTGGTATCAACAGCTACAACCAGTTTTCAAAAATAGTCCTTGGTATCTCAATGTTCCTTACATAGATAGAAGACATATAACAACTATTATCAGAATGCGTACAGGTCACTGCTTGGTTCCAAATCACCTATTTAAAATGGGGATAGTAGAACATCCTTATTGTGAATGTGGTCAATTAGCAGATTTACAACATGTGATTCTTGAATGCCCTATTAATACTGTGCAAAATTTTGATTTATATAATGAATTAGCTAAAAATGGGTGCCCAACACCCATATCCCTTACAACCCTTCTTTATAAACCGCAGTTAGTTCTTATTAAACTTTTAATACATTTTTTGAATATACACAAAATTAAGTTATGAGGAAAGTAAAATATTGAAAGTAAATTAATAACATAAATGAATATATTATAAATAATTTGAAAAATATGTCAAAAGTACACGTGAAAATATAATTCGTATAACCGAATAATACAATCTTTTGTTTCTATATAAACATTCTGTAATCACCTGGGTCTTTCACTATACCTATCTGAGGCAACAACATGGGATTGTGTAATGGTCAGGTGTTGCCCTGTATAAGAGAAGTTTGTGCCTTTATTGTATTTATTCCATGCCAACTCAAAATTGCCTGTAAATAAGATATAGAAGAATAAGATTGTGTAATGGTCGGCAGTTTCCCAAGAGAGAAAAAAGTTTGTGTCTTGTTATATTTCCCATGCCATCTCAAAATTGCCAGTAAACTCAAAAAAAGTAGAAGAATAAGATTGTGTAATGGTCGGCAGTTGCCCCTGAGAGCAAAGTTTGTGTCTTTGTTGAATTTGTCCCATGCCAACTCAAAATTGCCAGAAACTAAAAAAGAAGTAGAAGAATAAGATTGTGTAGTAGTCGGCAGTTGCCCTCGAGAGAAAAAAGTTTAATGTCGTTGAAAAAAAAAGTTAAGTTTTTGTATTTGTCCCATGCCAACTCAAAATTTCTACTAAATCAAAGAAGAAAAAGAAGATTGTGTATTGATAGACAGTTGCCCCCTTAGACAAGGAAAGAGAGGTTGCCCCTAGCGTGAAATTTTTTTTTATCTTGTCATGTTTGTCCCACACTAACCAAAATTACTAGTTAACTAAAGAAGAAGAAGAAAAAGATGAAGAAGAAGAAGAAACAAATTGTACAATGTACTAACTCCAAATTGTAAGTGAATAAGGGATTTTTCCCTTGTTCCGAGACGATGAGCTGGCCAAATACCCAAGTAGGTGGAGGCCAATAAACTGAAGAAGAAGAAGAAGAAGACAAAATTATTTTTATTTTGTTCAGATAAAGGTATTTTTCGAAAAAAAAATGTTTTAGAACCCCTGACAGCCACAAAATGTCAATAATATTAATTCCTAAGTTATTAATAGTTATCCTATAGAAAAAAGTATGTTTGCTTAAAACCTGTTTCTGATCAAATTTGGCATCACTGTTGGTCATAAGAACCTGTACTGTAAAGTCAAGGTGGGACGCACAATAGAAACTATAAAACTGAAATTAGTAAGTTAATTTGTCATACTACACCCTGTTTTTAAACCAGGAGGAGTAAACTCAAAAGGCAGATACACATCCCATAATTTCACAAGAAAAATCACCAAATACATCTTCTCTTTTGGTTGATCATATCGGCCTTCGATGGTAATCCATAAGTATTATATTAAGTATAATAATGCGTCGCTAAAGAGTTCTATAATCAGCTCTTTTTTATATAAAAGCACACTAAATATCTAAAAATTAAAGGAATAATGTAGTAAACATAAAAAGTCGCCGATATAAATTAATTAACCTATGAAATGCAAGTAGGGTCAAAATTTCCTAAATGGCAATAGTGCCAAAATTTCAGAACAGAGGAGTAAACGTGAGGTTGGACCAACTCGAGTCAGAGGCCCTCGTGTTTGTAAGATAGTCGCCCTCAGGCATCAACATCTACGTAATGTCCTTAATACATAAATAACTATTACGTAGTTTATGGAGTTATCTATTTTTATAAACATGCTCATAAACTTATTCCTAGATTAAATTTTTTTGATTATTTCATTTATATGAGATTCTGACCAATAGAAAGCTACAGAAATAAAAATTAAACTGATAATTTTTTGATGATTTTAACTTCCAATCGTATAGTAAGATATTTTATCACGTGTTTAATTCTGGCCAATCAGATTAAAATTATACTGAGAATTATCTACTGTAGAAAACTACCGATAGAATTTTTTTAAGTAGATTGTTTCTGTTTAATGGCAACCAGTTTCCTAGTTTTGACAACTGTCACATTTAAGAAAATATCCATAATATACGTATTAAAAAATAATCTTACGAATATCACACGACAGTAAGAATAAATAAGAAAATAATGCTTCATTTTTACCCACATTTTTGTTGTCATTGGGCAATAGCCACTCGAGCTCTGCGGGCTCTCGTGTCTATTGCCAGACAACAAATTTTCGAAAAACTGTCGCATTATTTTCAATTTATTCTCACTCTCTTGTGATATTATACCCGATTATTTTTTAATGATTTTAAATTCCAATCGTATAGTAAGATATTTGATCACGTGTTTAATTCTGTCCAATAAGATTAAAATTATACTGAGAATTATCTACTGCAGAAAATTACCGATATAATTTTTTTAAGTAGATTGTTTAATGGCAACCAGTTTCCTAGTTTTGACAACTGTCACATTTAAGAAAATATCCATAATATACGTATTAAAAAATAAATAAGAAAATAATGCTTAATTTTTACTCAAATTTGTTGTCATTGGGCAATAGCCACTCGAGCCCTGCGGGCTCTCGTGTCTATTACCAGACAACAAATTTTCGAAAAACTGTCGCATTATTGTCAATTTATTCTCACTCTCTTGTGATATTATACCCGATTATTTCATTCATAGGAGATTCTGACCTATAGAAAGCTACAGAAATAAAAATTAAACTGATAATTTTTGATAATATCCCGTCGTCAAGTATATTACGTCAGATGCCCTTCGTTGCTGCGAAAAAATACATTCAGTGGCATTAATGACAATTACTGTTTTAAAAATTATAAAAGTGATGACTTTCAACCGTCAAATATTTATAACAACTGTGTGTTTAATTGTACTAATTTGTACTTACATAAATAAATTAGAATGAAATTTTGGTTTTGAAGAGTTTTATTCATGAAATAATCGCAACAAATTGCACTGGAACTCTAAAATTATTATCGAATTTTTGCCCTCGTGACACTTTGACATAATTTCACTCCCCTTCGGGTCGTGAAATTAAAACTGTCAAACAGTGGCGGCCCGTGAGGTAGTGCGATAGAGCCATGGCACTACCTTGCTAACTATCCATAAACATATTTTTTATCTTCAAAACTTTTTAATTCCTATTAATTTTTTTGTGTGAATTTCTTTTGATCTTCATAAATTATATATAATATGGCAACTATGGGCGCAATACAATCCCTGCCGACAGCGGAGAGTATTCGACAGGAGAATCTCCTTCGCGCCGAAGTCAGTACTGGCACGAGTAAAGAGAGAAAGATTTTACGAGCATTATGTAAGTGACAGAGAAAGAGCTATATTGGACTATTAGTATACCTTAACATTAGAATCTCTGTGCCAGGCACGAGGGTATGAAGCCAGGTCTATTTATTTTGAGTTTCTTTACGTGCTGGTTTGTCGCTTTTATTATGTATATTTTCTGTTAAAAAGTTTTTGTATTTATAATTAAACTTTTGGTGCATCATGATCGTGGGTATTTTGATAATATTTTGATTATTTCTTAAGTTTAATTTATTAATTGACAATAAAGATTAGTATTTTAAAATTTTTTTTGGTGGTTTTTCGCTAGAAAAAAAAACTACAAATGTTATAAGGTGTTGTGGAGCTTTCGAGTTAGCTTTAAGAGGTCACGACGAAAAAGAAAATTCAGAAAATAGAGGCATATTTAAGGAGCTGGTCAATTTTAGCGCCGAATTAGACAACGACTTAAAGGTTCATATTATTCAAAGTACCAGATCTTTCAAAGGTCTACCTTCTCCGGACATTTAGTTGCTTCTAATTTATTTATGGTGGAGAAGTTTTCTGCTTATAAGCATCAGTTCTCCGAATCATTTCTTAATGAACCATGGAGACTGGAGACAATTTTAATTTTTAAGCAAAACTCGGTTTAAAACTGAATTAGAAGTAGGTACTGTATTAGCGAGACGAATTAAGTACTACCTCTGGGGCTGTTTCGCTATCGGTTTTATTGTAGAGGGAAGGTTCAAAAAGCACATTTGAAGAAACTATTAAACTTTTAAGTATTTTAGTTACCATTACTATATCAACATCTGAAGCAGAACGCTGTTTTTCGATGTTTACATCGAAACCTAGTGCTTTAGGTATGCTATCTGCAGAAAAGCATTTTGTAAATTGTATTGATAATTTTAATTATAAAGTCATTGAAAACTTTGCAACCAAAAAATAGAAGAATGAACTTCATATATCGTAAACTTTAAAAGTGACATTACAAAAATTTGTGCATGTGTGTGAATAATGAAATAGTATTATTTTTATAAATTGGTAAATAGAGACTAAATCGTAATAACAATTTTCAAGCACTATCAGCAGTAAATGCTGGTGGTAGGTTAAGAGGTTTTTATTATTAATTAATTTACGGAACTGTTTTGATCAATGTTGGACAATTGCTTGGCACCTCAGATCAATAAACTTAAGATATGTACATAAGATAAAAGTATCCGCGCATATTTTTTTTAGTTTTTGTTGTCAGTATACCTTTTTTTGACAATATCGTGAATCCGTCACTAAAAATTTTGGCGGCTGCCCGAGTTGTGGCACTACCTTCTTAAAGTGGTACGAGCAGCCACTGCTGTCAAAGTGTCACTCGGGAAAAATTCGATAATTTTAGAGCTCTTGTGCAATTACTACTGAACATTTAAACCTAATCATGTAAAGATTAGATACAATACTCAAATATAGAAGAATAATTATAATTTCTAGATTCTAATTCCTACCTTTTTTTTTCAGGTATTCTGATATTCGAATCATATTTCCACATTTTTGGTAAGTTTACTAACCTTCAACTATAAGGTCCACCACTCATTACTCCTGTCGCGGTGTATTTTGTACACCAACAACAAAATCAACAAATATGTATAATGAAGATTGAAGCTAATGAAACAAAGTAGATAAGAAAACGGTAATAAAGAAAACGAATAAATAGCATACGGTATATCATTATCTCATCTCTTCCCTTAAAAGAGAATTGCAGAAAAGTGAAACTAATGGTCACGAATTTGAAGGAGTATATTTTCATAGCATTCATATAAGATTAATCAATAAATACCAATAAAAGTGTCAGTAAAGGAATAATATGACACAAATGATAGAGTAGATTTTAAAAAAAGGGGAACTAAAGCTATATTAGCAGACAAAAAAATTAAACAGTTTTAAGTCCAAACAAAACAGAGATATTATAAAATACTTTGTAATAACGTACTTAGCATAAGGGCTTTTCTTCTTGTTAAATCAGGCGAAACTTGTTAGTCTCTGGTACAAGGTAGTAAGTCCTTTTTATGATATCTAGTTTTTTTCCTTAAACTTTAATAAGTTCTGTGGCTTCAACGAAGGCCCACAGTTTTCTTAGTGGTAGTTTTAGGATCTCGTCTGGTGCAAATCTCAGTTGACCAGTAAATTTCTGCCTCACACCAGTTAGCATATTGCAATGACATAGTATGTTTATAGCAATATCTTCTTCTATTTCGCGCTTTCTGCACCATGGTTCATTTATTTTACCTAGTTTGTATAGTTGGTTTCTTAAAGGGAAATGTTCAGTCACCATTTTAGTGACCATTTGATCTCCTGTTTATTGAGGGTTATCAAATTGTTCGAGAGTCTTTATCAATATTGTTGATTATTTCTTTAGTCTGGCTTTGCCCTTGAGTGGCTATCCATTTCTGTTGATGATTCCTTATCAGCCATTTCGGAACCTCGTTTTTCGCATTATCTTTAGTGATGCCACAGAAAGGTTGGCCTTCAAAGGTTTCCCTTGAGCCTTGTTTTTCAGCATATCTGCTCGTTCATTTCCATGCACCCGTCATGACCCGGCACCCATTTTAAAGACACTTTCTAGTCTCTTGCCAGGTTGTTAAGGAGATCTTTGCAGTTCCTCACCAGTTTTCATTTCGTGAGTGGGTTCTTCCCAAGTAGCACCGAACGGGCTTATTAAGTCTTTTAAGGATGCTTTAAAACTGTAGAATAAAACTGAAATTAAAACCATCTGGTTTTTAAGTAAACCTTAAGGTTGCAATAAAACCGCTTTCAGCATAAAAGGGCCCACTCTGAAAGTGGTCAATAAAACCAAAAATAAAAACCTTCTTAAAACTTTGTTTTCTTAAGCAACTGGTTTTAAAGCTGCTGTGAAGGTGCTTTTAACCCTTAAGTACTAACATCTTAAATCAATGGCGCAAACACTAACTAACCGACTGACAGACGGGTTTCACATTTTACTGGTTATTTTTCTTTTGTTAAATATTATGATGCAAAAAAATATTTCGATGACTTACTGAAAGTATTACTTATCTAAAAAACACAGTAATTGGTCTAGTTTTTCTGTATTTATTAAAATACAAAACATTATAACAAGAATGGCAGGATTGTTTGTGTAACTTTTTATTCCTGAAAAAAAGTGTGATAAAAATGAAACAAATTAAAGAATCTTGATAAAAATTTATAATCCAGTTGAACAAAGAGTAATAAACATGAAAATAATTTTTTTTTTTAAATATTAAAACAAAAAAAAACTGACGGCACTAAAATTTGTACAGTGTAGCAATGGTAGTCAGTGGCAACATTTTCATCACAAATTGATCCCACTTCGCTTACGTCGTCTTCTACCTCATCAAGTCATTTCAAAAGAGTTTCCTCATAGTCTTTATCCCCTTATTTGAACTTTTTGACGAACTGGGGCACATTATGTTTAATGACGAACTGGGCACAAACACTAACACCCCGTCTATTAGACGGAAATCACACTTTGAGTCTAAATATCTTTCGAATAACAAGCTGCATCAAATTGCCGAATTCAATACTAGTAAATAACAACCCAACTTGAAAAGTCATAAACGGATGACCTTCAAATTTTTCTAGGAAGGGAAATATCCCACTTTCAACAAACGATGCCGTCTGAGAGACGGTGTGTTAGTACTTAAGGGTTAAAACCATGTTAAAATAAAAGACACTTTAAGTGCAGACAGTTTTATAGCAAACTTAAAAAGGTTTCGTAAATGGAGACTTTTAAAGACGATTTACCATATTAAACGATTCTTTAAACCTATATACCCCATATAGGCCAACAAATTTTTACATGTGTTATGATAGGTACATACGCATTTGTAATCATAAAATAATAAAAAGTACTTGGTTATTTCGGACTGTCAAGGTAGAAAAACTCTTGCGCACCCAACTTTATTGACAATGTTAACAAAAAGTGGTCTAAATAACTCACGCGCCCTAAAATTTCTGACTTTTGGCGATTAAAGAATAAAAAAATTTAAATCCGAAAAATATTAATTTGAAAAAAAAATTAATTTTATCTACAATTTTAATGTTTAAATGTTAAAATAAATCGAATTTATGTCTTTAAGTCGCTTATTTATAATTTTTATCTAAGCCTTATATTGTAATCTATCATGGCTTTCAGCATCTCCAGAAAGCAATATGGCCGAAATCCAAATAAAATTATTTGGTCTATCGACAGAGAATTGATAAGATCAAATGGTTTTATTTTATATCTTGCCAATAGCACATATCCTACATAAAAGCAAGGTTGCCTTGGAATTAAAACCGTTTAGTTTTAATGCTGCTGTCAATAATGCCACTCAGTTTTAATGTGCTTCAAATTATCTATTAAGATTAATTAGTCTTATTTGATACTCTTATTAGATACTTTAAAACTAATGACAAATGCTTAACAGTTTTAAAGTTCTGGTAGTATATCTACAACGTAACTTTAAAACCATTATCTTCTTATTTACTACAATAAAACCTTTATAAACCTAAAATAAAACTAAAATGTTTTTATTGTGCTACTTGGGTTTACTGCCAGAATAGCCGCTTGGCTATCTGTGTAAATGTTGATTCTCTGATGAAAATCATAAGAGTTGACGGATGAAAGTATGAGAGTTGAAATCCAACTGGTACAGTTTTTGACTGATTCCTCAATGTAAAAAATGGCAAGGCTTACGTTCACACTCCAACTCAAAATATTGTGTTCAGAAGCTAAGATGTACATTGGAACTACCATACAAAAGAATGCGATAATTCTTTAACCCTTTCATTGCGCATGGAACGGATCCGTGCCAGGCTGAATTTTCAGACAGTGCGCGTGGCACAGATCCGTGACACTATTGCACATGCACATTTTCACTTTAATTGCCAGTAGGAACTGGTAGGAACTGAGCGCTAGTTCAAGATAGACTTACGTTGACGAGCGTTTAAAATACATATCGGAACTTCTAAAAACTGCATTGTGGCGAAAACTATCCTTCTAACAAAACATTGTAGAGTTAGGTATTGTTTTAGTATAACTGTATATATCTAAGCAGAACCTCTTATGCATAAGATATTATGATTAGTGTTTACCAAAGTAACGGCTATGTCGAAATATTGTTAAGTAGGTCCGTGATATTATTTTGTATAGTTGTGATTCGCCACCGTATTATATTTACAAATATAGTGTTGATAAACCGAAGATGTTTTATTAAAATAAATATATAACAGCACTACATGCCTTAGAGGCACTTGACTTCGATAGTCTTGACTAATGTCTTCCACTTTTTCCGGTTCTGTACTTGCCCTCTCCAGTCTCTTGTATCCATTTCTTTTAGGTCGGTCCTTCGTCTTCAAGTGCCATCTTCGTTCTGAAGGTTGGCGATCATCAGGGCTATACGTATTTTCGAAACTGCTGACCGAAACAATTCGTTGTTGCTACAGCTATACCATTCCCGTAATTCTTTAGCCAGGATTTTCGTCTTTTTCCTATGGACCTTTTTCGTGCTATCTTCCCCTACATAATTATTCGAAGCAGTTCATATCTTTCGCCTGTTGTAATGTGTCCCAAATATTGCAGTTTTCGTTTTTTGATCGTAAATATGACTTCCTTTTCTTTATTCATTCTTCTCAAGACCTCGACGTTTGTGACTCTCTCCGTCCATGATATTCTCAAGATTCTGCGATACATCCACAGTTCAAATGCCTCCAATTTTTTGATATCAATCTTTTTCAGCGTCCATGACTCCATTCCGTAGAACAGCACAGAAAGTACGTAACATCTCATCAGGCGAAGTTTCATTTCAAGGCTCAAATCTCTTCCACAGAACACTCTCTTCATTTTAGTGAATATGGATCTGGCTTTTTCTATTCTTATTTTGATTTCTGCTGAGCTATCGTTGTCTTCATTTACAAAAGTGCCTAAATATTTGTATTTGCTAACTCGATCGATAATTTCATTGTGTAAATATAGATTTTGGACATTTCGTGTTGATTTCGATATTACCATAAATTTAGTTTTCTTTATGTTCAAAGATAGTCCATATTCTTCGCTGCAGTCTGCTATCTTATTCACCAATGTCTGTAGCTCTTCAAGTGTTTCTGCGATCAGAACGGTGTCGTCGGCAAATCTCAGATTGTTTAATCTAACACCATTTATTTTAATACCTATGGATTGCTCAGAGAGTGTTCTATTCATTACGTCTTTGGAATAGAGATTAAACAGGGTTAGTGACAGTATAAACCCTTGTCTCACACCTCGCTTTATTTCAATTTCTTCAGTGGTATTATTTTCTACTCTCACTACTGCTTTCTGATTGTATTACATATTTGCTATTAGTCGGATGTCTCGTTTATCTAAATTCTTTTCTGCCAGGAGTCTGATTAGATGATCATGCCGCACTTTATCAAAGGCCTTGTTATAATCTATGAAACACACGAATACATCTTGATTTATGTCAAGACATCCTTCAGACATAACGTTTAGTGCAAACAACGCCTCTCTTGTTCCGAGTCCATTTCGGAATAAAAACTGGGTATCATTGATGTCCATTTCCAGTTTTCTGTGTACTCTAGTGTGTATAATTTTTAGGAATATTTTCAGTTCGTGGCTCATCAAACTGATTGTACGGTAATCACTACATTGTTTGACATTCATCTTTTTTGGTATAATAACAAAGGTGGATAAAAGCCATTCTTGTGGTATTTTTCCTGATGTATAAATGCTATTGAAAAGTTCAACTAAGACGTCGTTCCATACGGCATCAAACCACTTCGTTCGTGGTCTCCCTCTTCTTTTCGTCCCTTGTTCTCCAGCTGATAAAACTCTTAGGATGTTTGTTTCTTGTGGCATTCGTGAAACATGTACCAACCATCTAACTCTCTGCGCCCTGATTTTCCGTATTATTTTAGGTTTCTTATACATCTCTAGTAGCTTTTGGTTTATTCTTCTGTCTCCTTTATGCCACCAAAAATTTGTCTCAATATTTATCTCCTCAATCTCTAGCTTTTTTCTTCTTTCTGCTTCATTGTCCAAGTTTAACATGCATACAACACCGTTGGTCTCACGATTGTTTCATAAGTTCGAATTTTGGCTGAACTGAACACGTTTTTGCCTTCAACAGTGCGTTTATCCTGGTCGTGCGCGATTGGCGATCCTAGTGCTTTGCAATCTTGCACTAACCGTTTATGTATATCTCTCTCTTCATCTCCTCTATTTCTAACTGTTACTCCAAGGTACTCAAATCCAGTTACCTTCTCAAATTTATAATTTTTGTCATTTGTCCTTAGAGTAATCCATTTATTTTCTTCAACATTTTCTCCTCTCAGTTCCATATACTTGGTTTTTTCTTGGTTTATAGTCAGGCCATATTTGTTAGCTTCTTCTTCAAATTATTTGAATATTTTTCGAAGTTCTACTTTTGAGCGTGTCAGAATGTAAGTTATCTGCAAAGCTTATGCATGTTCAGAGCCATATATCACCCTAGCGCATGTTACTATGTATTTTACTTCAAATCAGACCCGAGGCACTACACAATTTTCGGGCTCCTAAATATGATTTAGTAATAATAAAAATAACTTTTTTAAATGAATTAATTATTTAATAGAAATATAAATAACCATAAATTTAAATTTTTATTAACAATGTATAAAATTAATGTTTAAACAATTAAATATTGTTTAAATACAGTGTGTCGCATTTAAGATGAATTTCTATATTTCAGACAGAAAGACAGCTCTATATTATATTCCGGCTATCAAAATAAATAAAGAATTTGAAGTTTTGAACAGTCATACAGGTTGAAGGTTGACATTTTTTAAGATACTCAACCAAAATTTAAATTTTAATCGCGGCCCACTGCGAATCCAAAAACAGGGTAAATTTTCTATATTTTGCTTCGCGTTAGAGATATCGGAAAAAATTATTTGAAAAAGTACCTCCAAGTCTTATTTTAACACCACATACCAAATTGCATAACAAAATTCGCACTTTTAGATTTTTCAGCATTTGTAGTCAGGACCCTAAAATTCGTCTGTCCTGAGATTCATCTCGGGCCAGCCAATTTTAAATTTTAGGATCTTGACTACAAAATAATAAAAACACTAAAAGTGCAAATTGTGTCAGGAAATTTGATATGTGTTGTTAGAATAATATTTGGAACATCTTTTTCAAATAACTTTTTCCGATATCTCTAATGCGAAGCAAAATATCAAAAATTTACCCTGTTCGTGGGGTCACAGTAGGCTGCGTTTAAAATTTAAATTTCAGCTGAATATCTTAAAAAATGTGAACATTCAACCTGTATAATTGTGCAAAACTTTAAATCTGTATTTATTTTGCTAGCCAAAATATATGGATGTCTTTATCTTAAATGCGGCACACTGTCTATGTCATTTCCTTTTGTAATTAATTTGGTTGTGGAACCATAAAAGGATAGACCGTTCTTGGACAAAAATTTAATGGTTGCTATTATTCGTTAAAGAACGTTCCTCCAATGTTCCTTTTCTCCTAAATATGTTTTTTCCATTAATGTTACAATTTGTCCTGCTTTACTACTTCTCTTGACTAACGTACCAATTGATGAAATATGTTCAGGAGATCGCTCATGTTGAATAACGGTCCTATTGATATTTTTTCAGTTATATCCATCGGAATTTAAAAAAACAATAATTTTCGTAGAAATCAGTTTACAAACGTAACAATAAACACGACTACATTTAGGACTGTACACTAACCACTCGCGAAGACTTTTTTCCAATTAGCTTTCATTTTATAAAAAATCGCAATTTGCAAATACATATCTGGTTTTATTATTATCCAGTTGTGTAACACATTCCCTAATTTTATCAATATACTGATTCGCTCGATTATTTATAAAATATTGTTGAAATTTCAGATTTTAATGATTTTACCAATCCCTTACACCGCTAGAAAAACAGTTTAGGACATTGTCGTCTTCTATAAGGAGATGACGGGGACGTACTTATCATTTTCTGATCGTAAAATGAAAGAATTTTAAAAATTTATTTATTGCAAAAAAAAATTTTTTGGTTAAACTTTGCGGGTCCCACTAAAATGCGGGCCCGAGGCAGGTGCCTCACGGGCCTAGTGGTAAAATAGGCCCTGGCACCGTTGTCTTTTGTTAATAATCGTACCGCTTGTCTGGATATTGGCTCCTATAGTTGTCTTGTGTAGTACTAGATTGAATGAGTCTGTTGAAAGACGTTTTATTATGCGTTTAACTAAGGACCAAAAAGGCAGTTTAAATACCAACCTTCTGCCTTTATTTACCACATAGCATACACATATACATATTTTTATATGCCACAATTCAAAGTCCGGACAGTTTTTTTACATCAATATTTAAAAAAAATCCAAGTGGTGTGTAAAAACAAGTTTAATTAGAAAAAATACGACTCATTTCATTCAATAGTATCGACAAATAACACGCAGGACGTAACTAGAACAGTATTATCCGATGTAAAGGTTTACCACCCGATTTTTCAATCTAATTAAATGTGAATCCGTTCATGGTTAAAATCAATTACCGATCCTATTAGAGTGAAATTCTTACATTAAAAATGCACCAGCCAAAGGTAATTTACTGTGGATTTTGTGTAAACATACGGTTGATGTTAAAGGAAAGTGGCATGTCTAGATATACTCTGGGCCTGGAAAAATAAAAAAAAGAATGTGTGTACTTTGTACGCACGTAAGAAGTTATACTTCTATTATATGATTTCAACGAAATCAATATACTTTAAACAGTTTCTCTACTACTTTACAAAAATTTTTATTAAAACAATACCAAAAATTAAAAAAATAAACGAATAAAACACACACAAACACATTGAAAAATGCTACAAATGATTTCTGAACAATAATTGTTGCCAAAAATTTTAATTAAATACGTATTTTCTGAAAAAAATTATATAATAATATACTTACAATCATAAAATCTATAAAAAAAATAAAAAAATGATATAAGTTGCATTGGGCTTGAACCAACTTCCCGTGTATCCCGCCGTACGAGAGTCGAAGCGATTTCAAACTGCACCACCTTCGCGTATACGTCATGTGGGAATATACACAAACTGAACAACTTTTTGACATTTTGTTTATATGAATTTTTATTAGTTTGATTTTTGTCGAATTAAAATACAACAATATATAGAGTAAGAACACGATACATTAGATGAAAATTTGTAGAAAGTTTGTTCGTAATCAGATTATGTAAATTAAAGCATTGCCTACTAGGGGTATAGCATCGCAAGTACTAGGTAAGTACATTATTTTTTTTTACATTTTTCAAATAGGTATGAAGATAATTTTTTATTCGAATACAACTGAAACATTTATAATTACGTACCTGTGGCTTTTCAAAACTATTTAAAAAGTCACTATAATTATAAATTTGATTTTATTTCTGTCCTCACAACAATAAAAACTAATATATTATACAACATTTTTGTTTACCGATAACCTCCATATTGAACAATTATTGACAGATCATTTCAACACCCAATCAGAGCCCGTATAAAGACTAATACCAAACTGTCGGTGTGCGCATGCGCGCAGATCAATATAAATTCACCCTCAATCTCAATCGCGCCTAAAGAAGTATAACTTCAAAAACAAGGAAAAGTTGTTCAGCAGTTATTTTATTGCTTGGAAACGAATTGTAAGATTGCATATACAGTGATGAGCGCGCTAATAACGGTAAAGTAACGCAAAAGGTGAACAACATATTAAGTTGTGAGATAAAATAGATGAAACTAGTAGAGGTGGAAAACTTAAAGATAGAAACCTATAAATTTACCTGTATTAATTTTCTTTGTCACCTTTCGATGTATCTCAGGTGTATATCAACTAAAAATGTCACTGTCACTGTCACAAATTTATAGGTCTCTATCGCTAAATTTCTCACCTCTACTAGCTTCTTCTCTTTTTATCTCACAACTTATTATAGTTTCCATCTTTTGCGTTATTTTGCGCGCATCACTGTGTTAGTAGACTATTCCAATATGCTGTCAAAATTAAATTAATATGGCAGCCGGGAGGCAAACATAAATGCAATTCGATCAGTTTCTTAATATGTGTTAGATCATTTTAGTTCCATTTCTTTGTAATTTTGTTTTGTACAAGGATTAATTTAACATGTTCACTATAAGAATTAATTTAAAAAGATAATATGCCTGATTTCTGTTGTGTTTTGAAATGTGGAATGCGAAGTATTCATGATAAAGTTCAGTTTTATCGGTTACCATCAGTGCTACATTTTAAACATAAATCAACTAAATAAGTCATCTTAGAGAAAAAGTATCATCTTAGAGAAAAAACATAAAACAACTAAATGATATATTATCTGAGAGACAAAAACAATGGTGAAATTCTATAAAACGTGCTATAAAAACGATCAATAACTAACTGTGTCCATGTTACTTACGTTTGGCAAACTGTCTAAACCGTAGGTTAACTCAGTCCCCTTGAGAGAAAGTGGACCTATATTATTTATTTTGCCAATCTTTTGCTTGTAAGAAAAAACTCATAATATCAAGTATAAAAAATTTTCACAAACGACAATAGAAACTTCAGAGAAGAGATGGAAAATTTCCTATCCAGAGAACTGCAAGTAAAAGTGAAATTAAGGAATGCCACAAAAATTGGGGAGAATCTCTGTGTTATGGAAACGGAAACAATCACTGAAAAAATGGATATTGAAAAACAAGAGAAAGTTAAAAAACCACAACGAACGCATTTATATAAACAGCGACTTAACGATGAAAGAAAAAGAAATACAGAAACAAATAAGCAAAGTGGAGAAATAAGAAAGAAAAAAAGGAAAAATAGCAAGAATTGGTTACAAAAAGTTAATAGTTGACGGTAGAGAATGAAGATGGGATGAAGAGAAAGAGAAACTACACGAAATAAAAAAAGGAGAAGCTGCACAAGGGGGGTCAAAAAATGGGGGACCAAGGGGGATCAACATGGGAAAATGGTAACGACATGGCTACAATAAGGACGATGAATTCGGCGAAAGGAAAAGAAGATAAGAAAGGAAATAAACAAATTGAAAATGTAGTAAAAGTGGGCACATGGAACGTAAGTGGGACCTACGAGGAAGGAGCATCATTGGGAGAGAAAAATATTGAGAAAAATGTTTGGTGGTATAAAGGAGGCTAACGGGGAATGGCGCAAACCAGGAACTAATGGAGATATACATATAAGAAACCTAAAATAATTCAGAAAATCAAGGCGCAGAGAGTTAGACGGTTGGGTCATGTTTTACGAATGCCACAAGAAAGAAACGTTCTAAAAGTTTTATCAGCAGGAGAAGTTAGAGACTTATCAACCAAGAGAACAGGCAGGATTCCGAAAAAGTTACGGAACAAATGGCCATTCACAAAGTATAAAAACCCTAATAGAGAAAGTAGTGGAATACAACAAACCTCTAGTTTTGGTTTTTATCGATTTTCACAAAGCCTTTGACTCAGTGGAGCTTAACAACATATTACAGGCGCTGCACTCAGCCCTCCTCGATAATTAAAAAAAAGAAGATGTCGGAGCGCTAATTTGTTTATAAACGAAATGACACACTTTCTGCGGATTTTTACTACCGATATTATTAATACATATATGCAATGTTAAGATTTGATTCCAACCATAAAATAACTGCTAAACAACTCTTCCCAAAGAATGGTCTTTTTTTCGATAACTTTCCCAGACTAATAATACAAATGAACAGAAATAAATTTCAATTATAATTAAATATTTAATAGAATTAATGGACACCTAATCAAATTATTTTGTTAATAATACAGTAAGAAGTGAACTTGAAAGCTCATTTAATATTTTAGTTAATTTATTCATTGGTAGCTGAACATAATAATGCTAAAATCTTGATATAAAAGGAAGACTAAAGTTCAATAATAGTAGATTATATCACGAGTCAATAACAATAGCTATTATTCCTGAGGAATATTTACGAACTAATCCGTGATAGAGGTAAGAGCACATTATTTCGGGAGAATATTAGCCCTTAAACCTTGATTACACATAACGAGCATTGTGGCGAGACAGTGTTCTCGGCCGAGTGCTCGTTTGGTATAAACATACTTCCGAGTACTTGACCGAGCACTCGAACCAGTCATATGGCAAGACAGTCACGCGGATCTTGTTCTATTTACTAGTCCGAGTCTTCGACCTCCCATCCTTCAATCGTATACTCGCCAATCCACTCGGTATGTGTAAACAACACTCGCTGTGTAACTGTGCATATTACCACTTCATCAGAGGAGACGACTTGTGTTAATCAATGTGATTTGTCATTCTCAAAAATAGCTAGTAGCTGACTGTCTCGTCATATGACTGGGTCGAGTTCTCGGCTAAGTACTCGTTAGTATGTTTATACCAAACGAGCACTCGGCCGAGAACACTGTCTCGCTACAATACTCGTTAGGTGTAATCAAGGTTTAACTTTTCCCATGTGTCGCTATTCATTTTTAAACAAGTTGAATCAAAAAATAAAATGAAACTTACGTCGACGTGTATGGTAGTTCTCAGAGGCTTTTTTCAGTCAGTTACAGTGCGTTTTTCGAGTTATTTTTAATGCATTAATTTAGATGTAACGGAAAAAGTGGTAGTTCTGTGATAAAACACAAAAATAATGCAGCGTTACTAAGGTTACATACATAAGCTGTCTATTACTAACCTACGTTTGATTCGTTGATATTTATAATTGGCGCTTTCTCATGCCAATCAAATACGCGTATTACGAACATTTGACGTAAAACTTCGTCAATGTTGGCCATGCTTTCGAAGTGTCAAAGAGTCAAGTGATGGCAAGTGAAATTGCTTTAATATTTTCAAGTAAAAAGGGAAGCTAGACAAACTTTGTTACCAATTTCTGCTGTTCGGGAAGTAAGTTTAAAAATACCCTGAAAATAATCGTTTCGTGTCATTTTTAAATGTTTTCATATTTGAAAATTTAATAAACAATATTGGAGTTCGGCCCTGATAAATAAGTAGAAACAATTGTTTGTCTCCGGTCTTGATATTTTGTGTTTAATTACGAATATCGAAAGTGTTAATTACAATCAAAGTGAACCAACAGCAATTAAGACTGTAAGTTTTAGTATTATATATTAGTCAAACCTAAAGTCGCATCCTGAACTGGTTTTATTGGGTTTTCATATGGTTTTATTTACCGTAAATATCCAAAAAGTGTCAATAATAAACAACAACCAGTATTGTTCTTTGCTGGCACAGAGAGGTATTACTTTTATGTGACTGTGTAAAAATAATTAATGGATATGTCTGCCGATGTTACTATACAGCACGTCTCTCCAATGAGTAAATCTTACAGCTCAGTTGCCTCTCAGAAGAATTTTTTTCCAACGAAAGAGGAGGGAATAATATTTAGTGCTATAAATAATGCCCCCATTGAAGATTACTTGATTCCGTTAGGCACCTTAATAAATCCAAAAAATATTTTATTGTCTTCTCGTTTATCGAATAACAGAATATTTATGTACCTAAGTAGCAAACTCACCGTAGATAATTTTATGGAGAACTATGGTTATATACAAGTACAAGGAGAAACCGTACGAGCTAGACGACTTGCCAGCAGAAAGATTAGTATTATCCAGTGTCTGCCCGACAATCCCTCACGATGTTCTCATCTGAGAATTGAAAGAAATGGGCCTAAATCTCGTCTCCTCCATTACCTTTTTAAGAATCGGTGCTTCCTTACCTGAATACAACCACATATTAAGCTTCAGAAGACAAGTATTTGTCAGTCCACATAGCATAATTATTCCAGATTCTATTGTAATAAATTACGAAAGCGTCACCTACAGAATTTTCATATCTCAAGATAATCTTACAGGCTATACGTGTAAGCAAGCAGGCCATATATCAAGCAAATTCCCAAACACCAACAATAAAATACCTCCCACTCAAGCCCAAAATTCTTTACAGAACCCTACTTCAAAGCTAATCTCCCACTCCGCCATCGATAATGGTTCCCAATCACATCAAGCTGAAAACGGTGATCCAAACAACATAAATATTCAAAAACCCTCTTTAGTTTCTTTTACTCCTCAAACTCTACTGCCAACTTCTGAAGCGAGCAAAATAATTCCCTCCGAAGAGAACATTCCCACTAAAAATCCATGTGAAAAAACCTCTGAAGTAATGGATCAACAAGCCTTAATCGGAATGATAGTAGAATCATCCAGTACATCTGTGAAAAGAAGTATTGACGAAACGTTATCTCCTGCTATCGAAAATCTGAATACTAATAATCCAACGTTTGCTCTCCCACAAACACCACATCAAACCAACATCCAAAAGACCAAAAAAACCTAAAAGCACAGCACCTACTCCTGACTCACTTAAATTTTTCATGAATGACAATTCCCCATCACTTCTATTAAACTATGATCAGCTAATGATGCTAATTTAAAATACCCAAGGTAACAATTCACCTATCGAAATTATTAAGGAATACACTACCGATTTCCCTGGTTTAATAAACCTATTAACCATATCTTACCCATACCTATCAGACAAAACTACGAAACATCGCTTCACCCGACTTAAATATAAATTGAATCACAATCTAGGTAAAGATATCTCTGATAGTAAATTATCTTCTTCCAATGCCTAATTTTCAACTCTATATTACAGTGGAATATTGATGGACTGTTCCATCGTTTACCCATGCTTCAAATCATTCAATCAGAATACTGTCCAGAAATAATTTGCCTACAAGAAACTAATCTAAGTCCAAACACAAGTTACAATTCTAATCAGTTCAATTGTTTAAGAAATGACAGAAAAAGTAATAGTAATTATTCTTCTGGTGGAGTTGCCACTTTGGTAAAAAATCATACGTAGCAAGCCTATTTCCTGTAAAAAACAATTTCGAAGCACTAGTAATAAAACTTTCAGCACCCTCGACACTCTACATTTGTAACATTTACCTACCATCAAGTGCAACATTCACTTTTGACGATATAAATAACCTTATCGAACAAATTCCAACTCCTCGTATTATATTTGGTGACTTTAATGCTCACAATAGCATTTGGGGGTCTGTCCGTACTGATACCAGAGGTAAATTACTGGAAAAGGTAATGTCTGACTTACAGCTTAAGGTGAAACAGTAGCGATCAGCAGGTAACGAAAACGCGTTCCAAAATTGCGGCTGTAATTTTGAATATTTTTTCGAGATATTTGGCACACGTATTCGTAATATAAAGAATGGCGGTACAGAGCCCAATTTGAAAAATATATTAATATGTGAAAATTACTCTGTAATTAAATACAATATTAAAAAAACTAGCCTGTACCGCCATTAAGAAGAACAGAAAAATACACTTTCTTCAAATAAACTTTGTTATCCGATGCCTAGATTTTGTCATTTTGGAACTACTAATGAAATAAAAAATTTGAGTAGTTCCAAAATGACACAAAATTTAGGTATCAGACAAAAAAATTTATTTGAAGAAAGTGTATTTTTTTGTTCTATGGCGGTACAGGCTCGTTTTTTTAATATTGTATTTAATTACAGAGTAATTTCCACATATTAATATATTTTTCAAATTTAGTGCAGCAGATTCGTGCAAATATTATAAGAATTGCACATTTAATGATACAAGCATATAATTTGGTCCACATATACTGCACATATAAAGGTTCAAATATAGATAAGAGGCCATCTCAGATTTTGCCTTTTACAAAAATGGCGGTCATTCAAAATGGGCGACTATACATATGTGACTAATAGCACGATATCTTTTGAATGAAAAGTCCGACTTCAACCAAATTTGTTACATAGATTCTTTTTGTGATTTACAAGATCATTGTCGTAAACTGGAAGAATCGGTTTACCAGAACTTGTGTTTTTTCTGGTTTTATATGTAAAACTATTTTATATTATGTAAATAATTTATTTTCAATTTTCTCACCCTGTATATATTAATTTTTCGAAATTGTAATACCACCATTCAAAAGAGCGTAAGAATATGTTTTAGGAAATATTTTGAACTTTTTAGTTATTTTAATTACCATTTAATAAATGCATAACGTATCTGCACATGTACTCATGTGTGGCAGATGCGTGCAAATATTATAAGAATTATTGTGAATTTAATAGTAGAAGCATATAATTTGGACCACATACACTACACATACAAAAGTTCAAATTTAGATATGAGGCCATCTCAGATTTTGCCTTTTACAAAAATGGCGAGCATTCAAATGGTGGCTATACATATGTGACTAATAGCACGATAACTTTTGAACGAAAAGTCCGATTTCAGCCAAATTTGGCATCCAGGTTCTTTTTTTTTATGGATAAGATCGAGGTCTTGAACCGGAAGAATCGGTGTACCAGAAGTTGTGTTTGTACTGTTTTTTATGTAAAAATATGTTGGTTTTTTTTTTCAATGTTTTCACCCTGTATATATTAATTTTTCAAAAAGGTAATACCGCCATTGAAAAGAGTGTAAAAATATTTTTTAGGAAAGATTTTGAACTTTTTAATTATGTTAATTACCATTAAATAAATGCATAACCTATCTTCACATGTACGTATTACCTATGTGCGGCAGATTAATTTTGAATACCCGCCATTTTTGTAAAAAAAAAACAAAATCTGAGATGGCCTCATATCTAAATTTGAATATTTGTGTGTGTAGTGTGTGTGGTCCAAATTATATGATTTTACCATTAAATGCACAATAATTCTTATATTATTTGCACGAATCGGCCGCACATGTGTGAATAGGTACATGTGAAAATACGTTATGCATTTATTAATTGGTAATTAACACAACTAAAGGGTTCAAAATATTTCCTAAAAAATATTTTTACGCCCTTTTCAACGCCGGTATTAACTTTTTGAAAAATTAATATATACAGGGTGAAAGAATTGGTAAAAAACAACATGTTTTTACATAAAAATCAGTAAAAAACAACTTCTGGTAAATCGATTCTTCCGGTTCAAGACCTTGGTCTTACACATCAAAAAAAGAACATATATACCAAATTTGGTTGAAATCGGACATTTCGTTAAAAAGTTATCGTGCTATTAGTCACATATGTATAGTCGCCATTTTGAATACCCGCCATTTTTGTAAAAGGTAAAATCTGAGATGGCCTTATATCTAAATTTGAACCTTGATGTGTGTAGTATATGTGGTCCAAATTATATGCTTCTACCATTAAATACACAATAATTCTTATAATATTTGCACGAATCTGCCACACATAGGTATATGTGAAGATACGTTATGCATTTATTAAATGGTAATTAAAATAAATAAAAAGTTCAAAATATTTTCTACAAAATACGTTTAGGCTCTTTTTAATTGCGGTATTACCTTTTTGAAAAATTAATATATACAGAGGGAAAAAATTGAAAAAAAAAACATATTTTTACATAAACAACCAGTAAAAACACAACTTCTGGTAAACCGATTCTTCTGGTTCACCACATCCATCTTATAAATCAAAAAGAACCTATATACCAAATTTGGATGAAATCGGACTTTTCGTTCAAAAGTTATGGTACTATTAAACACATATGTATAGCTCCCATTTTGAATGCCCGCCATTTTTGTAAAAGGCAAAATCTGAAATGGCCTTATATCTAAATTTAAACCTTTATATGTGTAGTATATGTGTTCCAAATTATATGCTTGTATCATTAAATGTGCAATTGTTTCACATATCGGCCCACTAATTGGGCTCTGTACCGCCATTCTTTATTATATTACGAATACGTGTGCCAAATATCTCGAAAAAATATTCAAAATTACAGCCGCAATCTTGGAACGCGTTTTTGCTACCTGTTGATCGCTACTGTTTCCTCTTAACTTACTCAATGATGGGACTTCTACACGTTTTAATATTCAGACTGGAGATTCATCTGCAATTGACCTAAGTCTTTGTGACCCAGCTTTGTCACCCCAGCTTTTATGGGAAGTCTTATCATATACATACAGTAGCGACCATCATCCCATTCTTATAAGAAATCTCTCTAGGTAACAATCGCTTATGAGTGTTTACAGAAAAGGAAAAAGGACAGAATTTAAAAACTACATCGATAAAGCTATGGAGAACTTTATTGAAAAAAGTAATGTTAATGATACTCTAGATGACTTCAATAATATCACTATACAAAGCGGAGAACAGTTTATAGGTAAAATTAAAGCGCCAAGAAAGCATTTACCCGTACCATGGTGGAATCGTGACTTTAGTGAAGCTATTCGGGCAAGTAAAAAAGCTTTCAATAGGTACAAAAAATATAAAAATATTGAGAACAAAATATAATACAAAAAACTTAAGTCCAAAACTCAACTAATAATTAAACAGGCCAAAAAAGCCAGTTGGATAAAATATGTTTCCAATATGTTCTATGCCAATAAGTGAAGTTTGGAAAAAATACGCAAAATTTCCGGTTTCCACCAATCACCCACAATATCCAATATCCTGAAAGTAAATAAACAAATCATTACGCCACCAACAGAAATTTCCAACATATCGGCACTGAATTATAAAAAAATATCTTCCAATGAAAGCTTCGATCCCACCTTTCTTGAAAACAAAATACACCTCAAAAATTATAATAGATTTCCATAAGAAATTAGTCACACTCCACTAAATCTCCCGCTAACATCTCATGAACTGAATGTTTCACTTATAGATTTGAAGGATTCTAGTCCTGGCCCAGATGATATACCATATTTTTCTGAAACAGCTTCCAAATTCAGCCATAATGGTAATGCTACAGATATTCAACCTCATATCGCGACAACACCAGTAACCCACAATTTGGACTAGGCTATTGTGCTTCCATTTCTTAAACCTCAAAGTCCCCGTCTAGATCTCGAGTCCTACAGGCCTATATAGACAAGGCGAAAAGGGCGGGTTCTTTGGAGAAAATATTTCCATGAGATTTTTTTGCATAATCACATTCGTGAGACATTCCAGAATAAGACTCAAGAAGTCGCCCACGCGAAAAGTGGTCCAAATTTTTTTTAACAATTTTTTTTAATCAAATTGCAAAAATCAATAATTTTGCCGGAACAATTTTTTTAGGTTTTTTGGACCACTCTAGATAAAAAAGGTCTCATAATTTTTCTCTAAAGTTAATCGTTTTCAAGGTAAAAGCATTTTAAAATTGAAAAAAAACGAAAA
Organism: Diabrotica virgifera virgifera; assembly: GCF_917563875.1. NCBI lineage: Eukaryota > Metazoa > Arthropoda > Insecta > Coleoptera > Chrysomelidae > Diabrotica > Diabrotica virgifera. Next base: position 114,237,788 of record NC_065450.1, read on the forward strand.
ATGGCGATTTTCAAGGCTTAATAACTCGGTTAAAAGTTACTACTATGAAACTCAGAAAGTAACTAGATAAAAGTTTAAAGCCTCCCTACAAGATCCTGAAGAAATTTTTGTCATTATTTGATTACTAAGCTGTTATTTTTTTAAGTAAAAATAATAAGCGCCATGCACGTATTAGGCGACCGTCCATGATTAGTGCGAAAGAGATGCCATTCAGGCAGTCCAATGGCGCATCTCACTCGCACTCACATTTACAGCCGCGTCAATACGATCTTACCACTCATTATTAATAATTAAAAATAACAGCTTAGTAATAAATTAATGACACAAATTTCTTCAGGATCATGAAGGGTGGCTTTAAATTTGATTTAGTCACTTTCTGACTTTCATAATAATCATTTTTAACCGAGTTATTAAGTCTTAAAAATAGCAATTTTCGCGTTTTTCAAATTTTAAATTGCTTATAACTCGAACACGATCAACTTTAGAGAAAAATTATGAAAGACCTTTTCTGTCCGGCATGGTCTGAAAAATCAAAAAAAAATTCTCCCGGCCGCAAATATAGATTTTTGCAATTTGATTAAAAAAATTGTTAAAAAAAATTGGACTACTTTTCGCTTGGGCGACTTCTTGATCCTTATTCTGGGGTATCTTACGAATGTGATTATGTAAAAAAATCTCATGGGAATATTTTTTCCAACGAGCCCGCCGTTTTCGCCTTGTCTAATAAGTTTGACATGCTCCTGTCGTGTTGGGTCCTTAAGGGACGGAAAGGGAGCCAACTATCGGAACTTAGGAAAACACTGACTCTAAACTATACTTTTATATAAAGTTTACAACATCCATAAACGTAAGGTTAAGAAGATGTTCTATCCATACTGCGATATAAATACTTTTAATTTATATCGAGAAACTACGGTCGTGTTGGTGTAAATTTGTCTTTCTCAGAGCCTACTTGGCAACAGGCAGACCTAGAAGTAGTACTATCGGAGGTATCGGAGGATGGAGGGAGACAGATTTAAATCAAAACGAAACCCTAGATTTTCTTATTTTTCTTATTTTATATATAAGGTAGGTACTCGCCAGAGACATACGAAGCTGACTGGAAAGGCACTTAAACGAGCAGGCTAGTAAATACTAGGGAGGATTCAAAACATCCACCGTGGATCAAATGAAAACACTAATATTCGTAAAAGTGTTGAAGACTAGTGTTGAAGACTAGTAAAAATGACCTTAATGAAGACCGAAAATAGAGTAAGGATAGAAGGAAGCTTAACAGCAGGAAGCAGGGAGACCAGCTGCCCACAGTACTCTTCAATTTCTTGTTGGAGGCCATGTTGAGAGACAGTGGAATACGAACGAAAGGTATGATCTATTACAGCTGAAGCCAGAAGGGAACTGCTAAGGAGCAGCATGGAATGAGCAAAAACTAAAGTATATAGTATTGGGGCAGACCACATATGAAGACACACAACTGAAGACTATCAGAAACAACGAGAGTAGAGATTATTGCTTCAAAATATGACGAAGTTTGAGTATCTAGGAGTAACTCTAACAAATACAGAGGAAGAAACCCAAGAAATTGAGAAGCGAATTTCGAGAGGAAGGAAGATTTTCGGAGTCCTATACAAACTACTAAGAGCAAAAACATCTCCATAGAGGCAAAATTGAGACTATACCGAATAGTGATCCAGCCCACAGTCCTTTACGGAAGCGAACCATGGATTATGAACAGAAATCAAGAAAATATGCTGAACCTCTGGGAGGGGAATGTCCCAAGAAAGATATTCGAGGGAGTAAAAGATGATAAAGACGTTTTGGAGGACGTCTACGATAAGAATGGTCGGTGTATCTTTGAAAATTTTGCGCAAATTTTAATACCTTAGAAAGAACGAACATGTTTTTATTTGAGTAAGACGGAGATCGATATACTCCTCTACAACAATGTAAAACTTCAAATATTTTTTATAAATTTTTTGTACAATTTTGATCTGAACATTGGGTATTGTTATTAATAACTCTCTATTTGTAAACTTATCATGCCTTGTATATTCCCTTTGTAAAATTTGTTTGAGCGGCATGCGCACATAATTCCAATAATTAATATGAGCAGAAGCAAATAAAAATAGAATAATTCAGATATGAATAATTCTGTGAATAATAATTCAGATTAATATAAATATATATTTACGGTGCCGGTAGAGTTATTAGCCTGACTAATTTGGCTAATAACCTATTTATTTCTACTTACCTTTATTTATATCATATTAGTGCAGACTATTTAATAATATTTATTAAAATAGTCCATTATGGTGAAATAGAGGTAGTCTGGGCAGATTATCGGAGAATAGCCCATTTTTGGGAAAAGTTATTTACCAGCAATTTTATTGCTGGAATCGAATATTATATAATAATAATGTTTATTTAGGAATAAAAATAAATATTTACAAAAAAAAAAGCATAATGAGTACTACAATATACATACAAAAGTAGCACCCCTTGTGCGTGAGACTTAAAAATATAATATACTAATTTACAAATATAAACAAACACAAAAAATATTTAACAAATGTATAAATGTATACAGTTATATGAAAATTTATAAAAATACTAAAAACTCTAACATTAATCAAGAAAAAATAAAAATATAATAATTTTAATATAATTTGTGATATAAATGTGGCCATCAATAATTCAAGAAATGTCGCAGTTGATAATAAAAATCTATTTAGATACAATTTTTATTTTCGATACAATTTTTTATTTCTTATTTAAGTTTATTTATTACAATTATCGTCCATTAATAAGTTCTTCGCAGAATTTTGTTTATTTTTTCCCAATCCATTGTTTAATTTCATATTTATACCTATGTTTTTTATAATTTTTAAATTGTTTTAAATGATCCGGTAGCAAATAATTGTACAATGTGGGCCCTGTGTAACCAACATATCTTTGAAGGATGGATTTATTACATTTTGGTAGAATTGTATTATGTTTTATATATCTAGTTTGGTGGGCATGACTGTTAAAATTTAATATTATCTTTTTTTCATGTATATGTATAAGGGCTTAATAACAGAATAATTTACGTACATTTAAAAATTTACTTTCGTTATATAACAGCTCACTAGAATATCTTAAATTTTTCCCGTATATAATTCTAATTAGCCATTTCTGAATAATAATTATAGAATGTAAGTGATTATTGCGTATTCCACCCTATCCTAAAAGGCAATATGTAAGTTGAGATTGTATAAGTGCATAATAAAGAATTCGCAAATGAGTTATTCCTAAAAATTGTTTTAAAAATTTAAATCATGATAAGAGTCCTCCTAATTTATTTACTATATTATTCGCTTGGGTGTTCCATCGTCAATGTTTATCAATTATTATATCTAGATATTTAATCTCGTATGTATGTGGAATTTCATTTTTTGCATCAATTTTTAATGAGCCAAGATTTGGGAGGTTCTTAACATATGATGTAAATGGTATATATTTTGTTTTTTCTATATTTAAGGTAAGTTTATTAAACTGAAACCATTTCTGAATTGTAGCAAAATCTGTTTCAGCTTTTTGTTTTAAATTATTCCATGTATTTGCATCATAGAAAATAGCTGTGTCATCTGTTATTATCTTACCTGTTACATTCAGTCTGAATAGATCATTGATATAAATATTGAAGAGAATTGGTCCCAAGACTGTTCCTTGTGGTACTCCGTAGGATATAATTCTTCCTTTACTGATTTCTCCATCTATAGAAACATGTTGTTGTCTATTATGATTGCATATATTAATAATATAGGTATGCAAAGTCCGCAGATAGTGTGCTACTTTTTTTATAAACAAAATGGCTCCCGAACATCGTGTTTTTTTCAATTTTTGCTCTATAACTCCAAAGATTTTCACTTTACACCAAAACACCCAAATAAAAATCCACCGTAATTAAATTCTGCATAGAGACTTGTTTTTCTCGATCTACTTCGACGAAAATTTTCCCCGGAAAACGCGGGTTTTTCCAACAAAATCTTTAATTTTCAACTAAAATTTTAGATAAGTAATTGTTTATTAATAATTAAATAACTTGGCAATATAAAAGCTCTTTTCGTATAGATTACAATTCCAGAAGCCGATGAAAACTAAATGAACAGTTTAGCAACAATTGAGTTGTTAATTAAAAATTTACGGTGGCTATAATACCCACAATAATTATGATACATAAGAATAACTCTGATTTTTGAATAAAATGACACTGCACCTATCTAATTTACTTTACGGAATTGAAATTAAACTATGCAAGCCGCCTCAGGAATATTTTAAAATTATAAACAATTTTTTGGCTTATAAACAAATAGAATATCTCGGGAAATATTAAATTAAATTAAATAATACTTACTTACTTTCCGTGTCCGGAACACCAACAACTTTAAATTCTGTATTTCCAATGGTTGGCCACATAGTTGGCCCTGTCATTTGCTATAATTAAGTCTTGTTCTCTGCAGGTCTCTCTCATCTCTGTGCATGATAATAGATGCCGGCTGGTCTGAACCGCGCCACAGTCGCAGGTATCGTCCTCCTGGTATCCCCATTTTTTCAGGTTACTAGCACAACGTGAAACGCCGGTTCTTAGTCTGTTTAGCGCTGTCCAAGTCGGATACGGTAAATTGTGTCCAGCAGCCATTTCCTCCGAGGGAGGAAAATGTGTCGCGGTAGCTGACGCTTTCCATAGGTGTATTCGGCGCGTCTCTGGCGCTTCGGGGATGGATCTTGATGTTTTCAGGAAGCTTTTCCGAGATCTTAGTCTGCTGGCTGAGTTTGGTGGTCATATAAGGGGTGTCTTCGGTCCGTCTCCTGCTTTTTCCGTTCTACCTCCGACGTGACCTTCCTCCTGATAGGTGGTGGAGCAATTCCAGCAATGGGGTATACCTCTTCGATATGTGTCGGTTTCAGGCAACCCGATATTATACGGACCGTTTCATTTAGAGCCACGTCGACGTTCTTTGCGTGAGCAGAGTATGCCAAGGCAGAAGTGCGGAGAGTGTGTGGTTGTGCTCCCCATTTTGTATTAGTTAGCTTGCGGATGATATTATTTCTGGCACTTACTTTCTTCTTGACATCTTGACAGTGGTATCGGTAAGACAGAGTTCTATCCAGACGGACGCCAAAGTATTTTGGCGTCTTGTTGTGTTCCAGCATCTGACCACGCCATTCCACCTCCAGCGACCTTCGGGCATGCTTGTTTCTCAGGTGGAAAGCACATACCTGGGTTTTTGTGGGATTGGGTTTCAGATGGTTTTTATCATAGTATAGAGCTAAGTCTCCCAGGGCATCTGTCAGTTTCACTTCGACTTCATTGAAGGTTCTTCCCTGAATTAAATAATGAAAACAGCACTCGAAAAAAAGCCTCAGGACACTTCTTTTTTAAAGAAAAAATGTTTAATTGTGATAAGTGGTTCCTGAGATACAACCGGTCAAAGTTGACGGCATTTACGGCAAAGATATAAACAATAGGATCATAATTTTCGAACCATCACCTTTTTATTTTTGTCCTCTTTCTTCGCACCAATTTTCACATCTGTAAAATACTCATAACATAAAAAAAGTAAGTTATCAATCGAAGTAGCACAGAAAACGACAATAAATATCGTCTTCATACCACCAGATTGACAACAGGTGGAATACTTTCTTTGGTTACACCTCCTGAGATTTTCAAAATTTATAAATCATACAGGATGGCGAGGAAATTAAGATGAGAGAATTCTAAATAATTCACAACTCATCTGCTCAGCGTGGTAAAAGCTCCAACAAGAAAGATTCCTTAATACTCAAACAAAAGAGTAAATGAATTAAAAATGTATAAACATTCTCAATTTCTTTGCAAAACGAAAATGCAGCAGCTGAATAACACTATGGCCATATCTGACAGTGCATAAAGAGTATATACCAGTTTCGGGGGTTGTTTCCCCCTCATCAGTAGTCCAATATGCTCTTCTCTCAGATTCTTCCACGTACCACACTTTAGGCCTTTCCGAATTGCAAAGAAAGAAATGTCACGGATGAACTAGGGCCGTCTACCGAAAAACAAAGTAAGTTATCAATCGAAGTAGCACATAAAACGACAATAAATATCGTCTCCATACCACCAGATTGACAACAGGTGGAATACTTTCTTTGGTTACACCTCCTGAGATTTTCAAAATTTATAAATCATACAGGATGGCGAGGAAATTAAGATGAGAGAATTCTAAATAATTCACAACTCATCTGCTCAGCGTGGTAAAAGCTCCAACAAGAAAGATTCCTTAATACTCAAACAAAAGAGTAAATGAATTAAAAATGTATAAACATTCTCAATTTCTTTGCAAAACGAAAATGCAGCAGCTGAATAACACTATGGCCATATCTGAGAGTGCATAAAGAGTCTATACCAGTTTCGGGGGTTGTTTCCCCCTCATCAGTAGTCCAATATGCTCTTCTCTCAGATTCTTCCACGTACCACACTTTAGGCCTTTCCGAATTGCAAAGAAAGAAATGTCACGGATGAACTAGGGCCGTCTACCGAAAAACAAAGTAAGTTATCAATCGAAGTAGCACATAAAACGACAATAAATATCGTCTCCATACCACCAGATTGACAACAGGTGGAATACTTTCTTTGGTTACACCTGAGATTTTAAAAATTTGTAAATTATACAGGATGCCGAGGTGTGGAGACGATATTTATTGTCGTTTTCTGTGCTACTTCGATTGATAACTTACTTTGTTTTTCGGTAGATGGCCCTAGTTCATTCGTAACATTTCTTTCTTTTGCAATTCGGAAAGGCCTAAAGTGTGGTACGTAGAAGAATCTGAGAGAAGAGGATATGGGACTACTGATGAGGCGGAAACAACCCCCGAAACCGGTATAGACTCTTCCTGCACTCTCAGATTTGACCATAGTATTATGCAGCTGCTGCATTTTCGTTTTGCAAAAAAATTGAGAATGTTTATACATTTTTACTCATAACATATAATATTATAATAAAAACTATCGATATTACTAGTGAAAATTGCCAAAAATAGCAAAATTCCAATCAAAAATTATGTTGGAGAAAATGTATTCTCAAAGTTTAAAATCGGTATACTAGTGTAGGAAACAGAGGTTGAACCTTGCAAAATGGACACAAGTCCGGTTTTATTTTTTTTCCGTTATATCAAGGGGTGCTTATTATAAGACTAACTTTTTGTAAAAAAATTTCGCCGCGGAAGCCCCCTTTTCACCCCTTTAAAGGGGGTAATTTGTGGTTTTTGCGGAACGTAGCCCTTCCTGTACCTTTTACAAAAAATTTTCTTTATAGAAATATGAAGAGGATTATATTTTCTACGATTTATTTCACGATAGCATATGTCTATCATCCACGGTTTAGCTGGGGTGGCGCCCCAAAGTTGACAAGTTTTTAAAAAAGATGTTTTGAAAAAAATTATTTTTTTCCCTAACTGTAACGGAAATTAAGAAAAAATCCTGCGGCAATTATTCACAAATAAGTGACTGATTTTTTGGTATAGGTTTCACTTAAGGGTAATTGCCCTATTTTTAATTACAGGGTGTTACATTTTAAAAAACCCCTTTTTATACCATCTGAACCGTTTATGCTAGAGTAAAAAGACTTTCAGCGATTACCCATGTACTGGTGCTATTTACAAATTTGTATAATGCACCCCTATTTTTTCCCCGGAACCACCCCAAAAAAAAAGAAGAATTAATAAATAAAGTGATTTTCTTGGAATCCTTCACACACAATGCCCTTTATTAATATGCTTCATATATCATTTTGTGTACGTTATTATTACCCGTGCATGGACACCAAAAGGGATTTCCTAGTGCAACCCCTGTAGCCAAAAATAAATAAATAAAATGGGTGGTTGAAATTTTTTTTGGTTTTATGCTTCTTGATCCATATCAGCATATGCCTCAGAAATAGTGCTTTCCTAAAATATATATGGTTATTGCAACATCCCTGTGGAAACCACCCCTCTCGTTGAAAATATACTGCAGAAACTACCCCTATCCCTTGGCGAGGATGTTTTTGCGATTTTCTCATTACCTATGCATTCTTTTTAAACAAAACTTATACAAGGTTAAAGACCACTATTTACTCTAAAAATTAGGTCCTATTCATTGTTTTCGTATAAGCAAACGTTACGGCACCGTAACGCCGTAAACCTCATATTTTTTCTTGGCGCCTCAGTTTTTGTTTTTTTTTTTCGTCATCTGTTCGTTTTATTGATAAATTGCTTATGTAAAATAAAACAACACAGTTTAACCTACAAATTATGACGTATGCACATTTTACAATCTTAGCGCCCCAAAGCCACAGTGGTGGCCCAAAATCAATTTTTGCATATTTTCGCCACCTACACCCATTTTATTGCATTAATGCTACCTTAATAGCACAATATTTACCCTTAAGTGGTCCTAAGCAGTGGCAGATCCAGGGAGGGGTGATGGGGGTGATAACCCCCCCTCTTAAACCAAGTGATATTATATTCAAAGATTATAAAAATATTCATTTATTTTTATAGAAATACTTATATATTATATTATTATTTCTATAAGAATGGCGTACTTTTTATGCTTTACCGACAGTGGAGGTCCAGCATCGTTAAGAGAGGGGTGCCAATTGGCTAAATTTCTATAAAAATAAAAGAACATTTTTATAATCTTTGAATATAATATCACTTGGTTTGAGAGGGGAGGGAGGTGATCACCCCCATCACCCCTCCCTGGATCCGATATTGCTTATCGACCACCTACGGGTAAATATTGTGATATTAAGGTAGCATTAATGCAATAAATTGCGTGTAGGTGGTGAAAATATGCAAAAATTGATTTTGGGCCACCACTGTGGCTTTGGGGCGCAAAGATTGTAAAATGTAAATCAATCAATTATTTGTGAATAATTGCCGCAGGATTTCTTCTTAATTTCCGTTACAGTTAGGGAAAAATATATTTTTTTAAAAAACATCTTTTTTAAAAACTTGTCAACTTTGGGGCGCCACCCCCGCTAAACGGTGGATGATAGACAGATGCTGTCGGGAAATAAATCGTAGAAAATATAGTCCTCTTCATATTTCTATAAAATAAATTTTTTGTAAAAGGTACAGGAAGGGCTACGTTCCGCAAAAACCACAAATTACCCACTTTAAAGGGGGTGAAAAGGGGATTCCGGGCGAATTTTTTTCAGAAAAAGTTAGTCCTATAATAAGCACTCCTTGATATACCAGAAAAAAAAATAAAACCGGACTTGTGTCTATTTTGCAAAGGTTCAACCTTTGTTTCCTACACTATACGTTAAAAAATGCATTTTCTCGGCTTCCCATGGAGCAATTTTCTTCATTATTTTTTGTTCCCAAGTAACTCGAGTAGAGCCATATAACTAACGCACTATTAAATGTCAAACTTGCTTTTGTTTTGTTATAATAAATTAATTTATTGATTGTAACAAATTTTTTTAATGTGTCTAAATAAAGATTGTTTAAATCATTATACAGTTTTCAAATGAGAATATTTGTGCTTTTAACGGTAAAAGGTACACTTGTAGTAAGTTTACCTAAAAAAAGTCTACAACTGGAAAAAATAGGTAGTTTTCTTTTCTTATAAATAAATTAATCTATTATAACAAAACAAAAGCAAGATTGACATGTAATAATGCGTTAATTGGATGGCTCTACTCGAGTTACTTGGGTACAAAAAAAAGAATGAAGAAAATTGCTCCATGGGAAGCCGAGAAAATGCATTCTATTAACGTATACCGATTTTGAACTTTGAGATTACATTTAGGTCTGGATCCCGCGTATGAAAAAAAAGTTGATTAATAGCAAGCTGAAAATTTGTTAATAGCTTAAGGGTGTCTAGTCGGATGAACTTTGATATATGGGAACACTGAAACAGGGGCAGTTTTAATTGTGGAACAGGTTAAAAATTTGGAACGGTCAGACCACGAAAAGGGCACATTTATTTTGTCCGACAGAATAGACTTAAACTCTCCGAACAGAGATTAAACTCTCATGCAAAAATCAGACTGCTATTTATCACCTGTCATAATTCTTGTCATTTGACATATTCTACATGTTCCACTCATTAAAACGCCCATTTGGTGGTAAATAGCAGTCTCATTTTTGCATGAGAGTTTAATCTCCGTTCGGAGAGTTTAAGTCTGTTCTGTCGGACAAAATAAATGTGCCGTTTTCGTGGTCTGGCCGTTCCAAATTTTTAACCTGTTCCACGATTAAAACTGCCCCTGTTCCAGTGTTTCCATATATCAAAGTTTATCCGACTAGACACCCTTAAGCTATTAACAAATTTTCAGCTTGCTATTAATCAACTTTTTTTTTTCATACGCGGGATCCAGACCTAATTTTCTCCAACCTAATTTTTGATTGAAATTTTGCTATTCTTTGCAATTTTCACTCGTAATATCGATAGTTTTTATTATAATCATATCCGTTATGGGTATTTTAAAGATATGAAAATTGGTGTGGAGAAAGAGGATAAAACTAATAAGGTGATGGTTCGAAAATTATGATCCTATTGTTTATATCTTTGCCGTAAATGCCGGTCAACTTTGACAGGTTTTATCTCAGGAACAACTCATCACAATTAAACATTTTTTCTTTTAAAAGAAGCGTCCTGCCCCTTTTTTTATATCATTTTTATGATTAAATTTAATTGAATATTTCCCGAGATATTCTAATTGTTTATAAGCCAAAAATTTGTTTATATAGTATTTTTACTACAAAAGCGATATTACGTAGGTCAAAATTTTTGACGTAAGAGAACTGTCAAACATTAGAATGTGACTTTTCATTATTGCCATGTTTATTATAATCATGACAATAATGAAAAGTCACATTCTAATGTTTTGACAGTTCTCTTACGTCAAAAATTTTGACCTACGTAATATCGCTTTTGTAGTAAAAATACTGTAATTTTAAAATATTCCTGAGGCCGCTTAAATAGTCCAATTTCAATTATGTGAAGTACATTAGATAGGTACAGTATCTTTTTATACAAAAACCACAGCTATTCTTATGTATCTTAATTATTGTGGTTATTATAGCGACCGTAAATTTTTAATTAAAAATTCAATTGTTGCTAAACTGTTCATTTAATTTCCATCGGCCTTTGGAATTATAATCTATACGAAAAGGGCTTTTATATTGCCAAGTTATTTAATTATTAATTAACAATTACTTATCTAAAATTTTAGTTGAAAATTAAAGATTTTGTTGGAAAAACCCACAATTTCCGGGGAAAATTTTCGTCAAAGTAAATCGGGAAAAACACGTTTCTATGAATAATTTAATGACGGTGAATTTTATTTGGGTGTTTTTGGTGTAAAGATAAAATCTTTGGAGTTACAGAGCAAAAATTGAAAAAAAACAGGATTTTCAGGCGCCATTTTGTTAATAAAAAAAGTAGCACACTATCTGCGGACTTTGCATACCTATATTATTAATATATACAATCATAAGATTCGATTCCAGCAATAAAATTGCTGGTAAATAGCTTTTCCTTGTATTTTGCTAATTAGCCTAGAGTAAGGTTGATATTCACCAAAATAATAATTTTGTTAATGCACCAGGAAAAGGAAACGAAATATCATTTGAAAAATCTAAAAATTACTGGCCATTATTTTTTAACTGGAATATCTGGGGAAAGTCAATAAAAAAGTCGTACCATTTCGCGGGTATCAAAATTTTTACTACATCATAGTTTTTATTAACATTTAAGCAAAAAAAGTACTTGTTTCATTCATTTCAATATTTTGAAAAAACTACGCATTTTAAATGAAAACGTTTGACAGACGACTTTTGAAAATACTTTATTTTGAAAATGAAATTTTCTAAATTAAAAACTTTTTTTAAACAAAAATTTTATTGCACATTAAACCCGAAAGTACTATTCGTTGCAAGATATTTCGGATTTAATCAGATTTATCATTTTTAGTAAAATACCTTTAAACTTTTGATAGAATTTAAAATTGAACCTAATATAAAGAAAGACTGAGTGACTATTCGTCACAGCATTATAACACCAGGGTAGAAAAATAAATATGAGCGATTTCAGGGTAAAAATCAATACAGGTATTTGAAGGTGCTAAATCGTAGGGGGGATATAGTTAATTAAAAATACATACAGAGGTACTCGTAAATCGACCTCATTTTTTTATAAACAAAGGCCAAACTCAGAAAATATGGTTTTTTGCCTATAGCATTTTAAGTATCACATTTACAGAAAAAGTTGTATTACGAAAGTTGTGTATCAAGAAAAAAAGATTAATTTGAATTTTATAAGTTAAAATCTATAAAGAATTAACCGAGGTAATTGCAAAAAACGACGTTTTTTGCACTATTTTGTAAATGTTAATAACTTTTAAAAAATAGGCCGTAAGAAACTTATTATACCTTGACCGTAAGGTAATTAACCGCCTTTTTTAGTGTACCAAATTTCAAGAAGATTTGTTTGTTAGTTTACGAGTTATGTTAAATGTTTATCCCAGACATTGAATGTTTAAACAATCATTCTTGCCCAGTGAGTATTTTCAGAGCTATTTGGCAAAGTGCAGTGAGTTTTTAAAGACTCAAAGTACTAAGAAAGTTAAAAAAATAATATATTTATTTTTTAAACGTTGTTAAACAAGTCGATAAAAAAATGGTGAGTTTTTCCTTAAAAACAATTAGAATATCTTTGTCATTTTTTCTGATAAATAATTATAATTAGTTGTACCAAAAATCTGCTAAAAAACACACATTAAAAAAGAAAAACAAACTTTCTAGGACCAATAATAGCCAAGTTATACTTTTTTTTTGAAAAATCACATCTCTATTGTTTATAAATATTGAGAGTTGAAATTATTACAGAATAACAATAAATATCTATATTTTATATTGCAATTGATAAGTACGGAAAATCTTCTATTTCAAACGACTAATAACCCTTTAAAATGAAGTTACTCACGCTGACTGAGCTGGGACCGTGTGATGGGGTAGAATGTCGGAGTCCAGTTTCGCGCGTCGAGATTTTGCTATAGAAAGTTCAATTTAGAGCGCTTGAAAAATTTTACCATATCTCAGCTTCCAGAGAACGTAGAGCTTTTTTTTTAAATTAGGGTAACTCGACGAAAGAATAACAACTAGCTAATTTTCATTAAGCGGAAAAATCGGAAAATTCTGGAAAATGGACTTTTTTGTTCAACATTAATTTACAACGGTAACACTAATATATTTTTATAAATATTTTCATAAAATATTATAAATTTTTGAATAAATTTTAAAATATAATTATAGTATATTTATATACAGGGTGGTTCATTTTATTCTCCTTGGTGTCTGTAAAGAAAACGACTTGATTTAAAAAAAATTTCTTCGTAGAAATATACAGGTCCGTTAACACTACAATTTAAAAATAATTGAAATATACAGGGTGCTTCAAAAAGAGTGGTATATCAAAGATATATTTTTTATGGAACACCCTACACCTGATGAAATTTTTAAATTGACCTTAAAAAATAAGCTAGACTATACCTAAGTACAGAGTGTATTGATTTATTTCAATTTTTATAAAAATGTAAAGTTTTAGAAAAAATAAATATTTACGAATCTAAGAATCGGTGACAATTTGTTTCTTGGACCTGCATAATAGACTATTCAGTATATTTAAACAGATGTTTATTGTAACAAAATTTATAATTACTTAATCGTACATTTTTAGATTTAAAATTAATTGAAAACAAAAACGTTCTCAAATTGAAAAAAAATTATGTATAGATTGATCTTCGTTAATTCTACAGAGTTTTTGTACAGGTTCATTAATTTCTTCTACATTATCCATAATTTCTTAAAATAAATCAAATGTATCGAGCTTTGCATACATTGCAAAGATGACACTGACGAAAACAGATGTTACAGCTACAACCTTTTGACAGTTATTATAGATGACGAAAGTGAAGTTGAAGATTTGTTTAAAAAGATTAGGGATGATGTTGAAGAAATTAATGAACCTGTACATTAACTGTGTAGAATTAACGAAGATCAATAATTATAATCTATACATACATTTTTTTTTCAATTTGAGAATATTTTTGTTTTCAATTAGTTTTTAAATCTAAAAATGTACGATTAAGTAATTATAAATTTTGTTACAATAAACATCTGCTTAAATAATATGCTGAATAGTCTATTATGAAGATCCAAAAAAAAATTTGTCACCGATTCTTAAATTCGTAAATATTTATTTTTTTCTAAAACTTTACATTTTTCTAAAAATTGAAATAACTCAAAACGCCCTGTACTTAGGTATAGTCTACCTTAGTCTTTAAGAGCAATTTAAAAGTTTCATCAGGTTCCATAAAAAAGATATCGTTTCACATTATTTTTAGATCGTAGTGTTAATGGCCCTGTATATTTCTATGAAGACATTTTTTAAATCAAGTCGTTTTCCGTACAAACACCAAGGAGAATAAAATGAACCGCCCTGTATATAAATAGATATATACTATAATTATTACATTTTAATATTTATTCACAAATTTATAATATTTTATGGAAATATTTATAAAAATTATTGTTACCTTTTTAAATGAATGTTGAATAAAAAAGTCCATTTTCCAGAATTTTCCGATTTTTCCGGTAAATGAAAATGAGCTAGTTGTTATTCTTTCGTCGAGTTACCCCAATTTAAAAAAAAATTGAAGGCTCTACGTTCGCTGGAAGCTGAGATAGTGTAAAACTTTTCAAGCGCTCCAAATTGAAGTTTCTATAGCAAAATCTCGACGCGCGGAACTAGACTCAGACATTCTACCCCATCACACGGTCCCAGCTCAGTCAGCGTGGGTAACTTTATTTTAAAGGGTTATTACTCGTTTTAAATAGAAGATATTCCGTACTTATCAATTGCAATATAAAATAGAGATATTTATTATCATTGTGTAAAAATTTCAACTCTTAATATTTATAAACACTAGAGATGTGAATTTTCAAAAAAAAAAGTATAACTTGGCTATTATTGGTCCTAGAAAGATTATTTTTCTTGTTTAATGTGTATTTTTTACCAGCTTTTTGGTACAACCAATTATAATTATTTATCAGAAAAAATGACAAAGATATTCTAATTGTTTATAAGGAAAAACTCACCATTGTTTTATCGACTTGTTTAACAACATTTAAAAAACAAATATATTATTTTTTTAACTTTCTTAGTACTTTGAGTCTTTAAGAACTCATTGCACTTTCCCAAGAAGCTCTGAAAATACTCCTTGGGCAAGAATTATTGTTTATACATTCAATGTCTGGGATAAACATTTAACATAACTCGTAAACTAACAAACAGATCTTTATGATATTTTGTATACTAATAAAGCCGCTTAATTACCTCATGACTAAGGTATTAAGTTTCTTACGGCATATTTGTTAAAAGTTATTAACATTTAAAAAAAAGTGCAAAAAACGTCGTTTTTTGGAATTATCTCGGTTAATTCTTTATCGATTTTAACTTATAAAAATTCAAATTAATCGTTTTATCATGATACACAACTTACGTAATACAACTTCTCCTGTAAATGTTATACTAAAAATGCTATAGGCAAAAAACAATATTTTCTGAGTTTGGCCTTCGTTTGTAAAAAAATGAGGTCGATTTACGAGTACCTCTGTATGTATTTTTAATTAACTATATCCCCCCTACGATTTAGCACCTTCAAATACCTGTACTGATTTTTTTCCCGTTTTTATTTTTCGACCCTGGACTATTAATCGAGTACAGTCATTTTGTGCTTGATATCAGTCCAGTCTCTTACTCTGGTGAATTCCATCCGAATTATCTTGCAACGGATAGTAACAATTGTTTCAATTGTTTATAATTATTAAAATAAACAATAATAATTTAAAACATATTTCACAATATGCGTTTTTACGTACTTACTATAATATGTGAAAAAGATGGGCCCTATCGGTTGAGTATTCTAATAGTTGTTCATCTCATTTAAAAAAAGAAAAGGTCACTTTCAAATGGCTGTACAATTGCTTTATCAATATTTAGAAGGACTTCTTTGATCTTATTCTCTTTTAAAAATTAGATTCATTTTTAATTCTTACTTACTTTCAAATAATTTATGCAGACTGAAGTACCATTTGGTCAAAAAAACGTCAAAAGTGAAAACCAATATTTTAAATTTCTCCGAAGAAAATATTAGTTTTTAGCGTTTTTTTTTTCATTAAAGTTCTACTGTAGTTCACCTACGATTCAGAGGTGTTTATCGGCAAGAGTAAAACCAAATTAAACAATATCCGATTAAAATTGTGTCTTAAAATAGTTGTTCAAATTTGGTGGTATATAAGGAAGTTTGGATAGAGTGTTCAAAACCAATTAAATGGACCTGCAAGTTGGGGGGAAACCCCCTGACCCTGTACCCCCAGATATACCTCAAAAAAAGATAAGTTTAATTAAAGATGTAAGTATGGATATTTATCCAGTCGGACAGGTGACAACCTTTAATAAAAATAACATTTGTAATGAAAATAATCCGGTAAGTACTGATAATAATTTATTAATTAATCAAAATTCGTCAACAAATGATAAAATCGACAATATTATGTCAAAAGGAAGAGAGGAATTAGTGTATGTAAGTACTGATTTAGGGCCATACCATATTTATGTTGAAAATAATACAGCTGAATTCAAAGGCAAATTAAATGCTCTCAAAATTGGAGATATAATTCTCTCTAACTTCCCGCAAATAGATAACAAAATTATTAGTATTGATTCTATAGGTCGGAATAGGATTAGAATCAAGTTAAAAGATTATAAATCAGCGAATTTTCTAATAACTCATAAAAACGATAAAATTTTTGTTAAAAATAACTTTGTATTGTACATTCCAAAATTTATTCTCCATAGACAGGGCGTCATTAGAGATATTGAACAAGACTTTTCGGATGAGTATATAAAAGGTAAAATAAAACCATTTGATCAACATTGCAATTTTGAAGTTTCTAACGTCAAAAGAATAAACCGTAAAGTAGAAAAAATTACAGATGAAGGTAAGTCAATAGAATATGTTGCTACTAAGTCTTGCATTGTTACTTTTAAATCCCAAATTTTGCCAAAATATATTTCTATTAATAAGGTTATTAAGGAAGTAGAACCCTACAAACAAAAGGTACTATTATGTTATAACTGCCTCCGTTTCGGCCACCTAGGTAGTCAGTGTAGAAGTAGACCGAGATGTAGTAAATGTCAGGAATCCCACACCACAAAAGATTGTACTAGTACTGACTACCTACCACGTTGCTTTAGCTGTCAAGGAAATCACCTTACAACTAATTTATCTTCTTGTCCAGAATTTAAAAGGCAAAAAATTGTGAAGGAAACCATGAGCTCTTCCAATGTTAATTTCTTTGATGCAAATAAACAGGTCCCAAAAAATACATACGCCAACATAGTCGCTCTTAATACCTCTGCCATGGAAAATAGTGTAATTTCCTCGACAAATTATCCCCAACGGATTCAATCTGGACTTACCCCATCTAGCATAATACAGTATCATTCTTCTCAACCACAATTCTCGCAGACCCAGAATTTACAACCCAAATCGTATAAAAATAATTTTACTAATTACATGTTTTCTTCTCCTACATCTTCAAGCCCAAACAAAAGGCACAGGCCAATTAGCCCTAATCCCATTGAAATTTCAAGACATGAAATTCTTTCTCAACCAAACTCATCTTTTGTATCGGGAGAAATTTTTAATAGTCAACATTATTTAAAAAACTCAGTTGGAGTAAAATCACAATCAGAGGAATTAAATTCAACAATAAGTTTAGTTTTAGAAGTAGTTCTCAATATTATAAATAATATAAAACAAACAAACAATTTTAATGTATCAGAGTCAGAAATAGTTCAATTAATTAGTAATCATGTAAACCAACCCTTGTCTTCAAATTCGCAGACATCACAAATATGAATATGCTGCAATGGAATTGTCGTTTAGCAGTAGCTAATAAAGTAAATTTAGAATATCTGCTATATCAAAATCAAATTTCCATAGCATTACTCTCAGAAACCTGGTTTAAATCAAAATACTATTATAATTTTAAAGGTTATAATTGCTTTAGATCAGATCGTGCACACGGGTATGGTGGAACTGCCATTTTATTAAAATCAAACATAAGATGTGAAGAAATAAATCTTAAAAATAGACATCCTTTCACTCATAAATGTATTTCAGTTCAAATTTTTCGAAACAAAAATCCTATTACTATTGTCTCAGTATACATTGAACCAAAAACCCAGATATCTGAAAGACAATGGTTGGAATTCTTTACAGATATTCCTAAGCCTTTTATTATTGGTGGCGATTTTAATGCCCACAGTATCGCATGGGGCTGTGAAATTGAAGACAATTATGGTAAAAAACTTTTAGAAAGTATTGATCATTGTAATTTGATATGTCTGAATGATGGGTCGCCCACATTAGCAACTAGTAACAGTCCATCTGCTATTGACTTAACATTTTGTACTCAAGATCTTTCAAATTTTTTAACGTGGAGTGTCTTACAAGATCCTCATGGATCCAATCATCTTCCGATTATCATAAACATGGAAACAGATAATACAACTTCATCTCCAACTGAAAACTTTCATAAGATCTGGAATCTTAACAAGGCCGATTGGGACTTATACACCTCTGTACTAGAAGCTGAAAATTCTCCCGGTAATTATCAACAGTTAATAGCAAACATCAATAAAGCAGCCAATTTAGCAATACCGAAGTTTTCATCTAACGTCATACATAAGAGACAAATCTCAAACCAATGGTGGTGCGAAAGTTGTAAAACTGCTGCTGATAACCGTAAAATTGCATACGGAAAATATAAACAAAACCCTACAAGGAATAATTTATTTGAATTTAAGAGACTTGATGCTGTCGCAAAAAAACTCTTCAAGCAAAAGAAAAAACAGAATTGGATAGAGTACTGCGAAAGCCTTAACTCCAAAACAAAAATCAGTGAAGTATGGAAGAAAGTAAACGCCTTTAAAAACCGCAAACAGTCCAACAAGTTTCCAATAAATCCAAATTCAAGCTGGCTAGATGAATTTCATAATAAAATATCTCCTCAGTGGGTACCTTCCCAATATTTTCCAGAATAGAGCGAAACAGTTTCAAGGGATAAGTTTGGCTTAGAATAACCATTTAAATTGTGGGAGTTAGATCAAGTACTTAGTCAACAAAATAGCAGTGCTCCAGGTAAAGACAATATTTCATATTCCATGATATACCATATACCACTTCAATATAAAATATCATTATTACATATTTTTAATGAAATTTGGAATGACACGTCACAAATTCCAGAGAGTTGGAAGGAATATATTCTAATACCTATTAAAAAACCTGGAAAACCAGAAAATTCTTATAGTTCATATAGACCAATATCCCTAGCTTCTTGCTTCCTAAAGACGTTAGAAAGATTAATAAAAAATAGAATTGAACACTGGTTAGAGCAAGAAGATATTTTCCCAAAATCTCAATATGGACTTCGAAAATCAAAATCAACTCAAGATGCGATAACTTCCTTAGTCTCATCTATACTAATAAACTTTACTGATAATGCGTATACTATGGCTGCTTTTCTAGATGTCTCTTCTGCATTCGATACCGTTAATTTGGACATTATGTATAAAAAACTAGTAGACATTGGTTTTCCCATCAACTTAGCTAGATTTCTGAGGACACTGTACACTGATAGATGGACGGTTTTAAAAATCAACAATTCCATCTCCACTCCACGTCTTACAAATATAGGACTACCACAGGGTAGCATATTAAGTCCAATGTTATATATTTTATATAATATTGATTTAGAAAATTGTATTAATAGCACAACAAAGATTACTCAATATGCTGATGATGTAGTAGTTTACACATCCCACAAATCATTGGATATATGTAAAAATAATTTTAATGTCTCAATTAAGGCTGTTCTTAATCACTATCAAAATATTGGTTTAGCAATATCAGAATCTAAAACAGAAATTTGCATTTTCTCCAGAAATCGTCAAATTCCACAAGGTCATTTGGCAGTAGGTCAAATTCAATATCCTATTAAAAATTGTATAAAATATCTCGGTACTTATTTGGATAGAAAACTTCTATGGAAGGATCACATGCATCATATCATAAAAAAGTCTGAAAATGCAATGAATATTCTACGAGCTTTTTGTAGAACTAATTGGGGTGCCGATCCAAATATAGCACTTTTATTTTACCGTACTATGATTCGTCCTATTTTCGATTACAGTTGTCATCTGTATGGAACTGCTGCAAACACACATTTGAATAAATTAGAAATACAAAAAAATAAATGTCTTCGACTTTGTCTTGGATATTTGAAGTCTACACCCGTTAATATAATGGAAGTTGAGGCGATAGAACCACCCCTGGAATTTCGACGACAGTTTTTAAGTGATAAATTTATTACTAGAGCTGTAGGAAAAAATACAAACTATCTGCAGGATATACATAAGTTATCAATTTTAGATCTAACTCATAAATATTGGACAAAGAAAAATGTCCCCTTCTTGTAGATAGTTACTTGAAAATATCTCAATACCGAAGTACTTTCTATACTTATGAAAGTTTCACCTATGTATTCCCATGTATTAGAAGAAATTTTCTCAAAACAAATTAATACTTTTTTTATGGATATTAATTTAAATCCAGCCGTTTTTCAATCATTTATACTTCATAAATGGCCACATTATCAGTTTTACTATACAGATGGATCCAAAGTACAAAACAAAGTAGGATGTGCAATAATCAATATTCAAAGTGGATTTAAAAAATTATTCAAATTGCCTTGTGAATCATCGATATACACCGCTGAAATGATAGCGATACTTTTTGCTTTAAGACACATATTTAGTAACGAACCCTATAGCTGCATAATATTTACAGACAGTAAGAGTGTCGTTGATAGACTAACTAACGTACATAAGTACCAACAACTCAATCATATAGAACTGGAAATTATGACTCTTTATAATAAAATTGCAAATTTAGGAAAAAACATCATTATATCATGGATAAAGGGACACGCAGGCATTAGGGGTAACGAAATAGTAGACAGGCTAGCCAAATCCGCCCTAGAAATAGGCGAAGAACTTCCTATGAACTTACTACCCATTTCGGATATTGATATTATTAGTAGACGACACCAAAAAGAAAATTGGCAAAGGTATTATCGAAACACGAGAACTGGTAGTAATTACAAACAAATGCGACCTGAAATTCCCATTAAAAGATGGTTTCATTCTGTATCAAATCGCCATTTCATAAGAGTTATAAATAGATTGAGATGTAATCATGCTCTTACCCCCCTTCATATGTACAGTCTGGGTCTCACAGAGTCACCTAACTGTGAGTGTGGAAAAGAAGGTAATCTACTACATATTCTCCTCGAATGTTCACATCAATCAGTAAATATAAACAAATTTTATGATAATCTTAATATATTAAAAATTCCACTTCCCGTCTACCTGAACAATTTGATTTTTTCTGAAGAGATTAATATATTAAAAACAATTTACGAACATATCAAAAATTGTAAATATAGATTGTAGCAATAAAATTTACCCTGTATTTAAGAAATTTTGTTAAAACAAAGCAGGCATGTTTGTTAAAACAAAACAAACATGTTTGTTTTGTTGTTATTTTGTTTTAAATCCTGTAGATTTAAGTAATTATCGTATATTATAATTAAAAAAAGAAAAGAGCAAAAAAAAAGAGAAAAAGAAAAGAAAAAAAAACAAAAAAATAAAAAATAAAAAATGCAAAAAAAAAACAAAAAAAAAATAAAAAATGCAAAAAAAAACTAAGAAGATGTAAACCTCCGCGAGGATGAATCGGGTTTACGTCTTAGCGTAGTAAAAAAAACAATTTATAAAAAATAACAATAAAAAAATTAATAAAAAAAAACAAATTAACAATATAAAAAAAATGCAAAAAAAATACAAAAAAAAATAAAAATTTACAAAAAAAAATGAACAACCAAAACAGAGTATTATTTAGATAATAATTGTAGATAATAATGTTAGTTTGTTATGTATTTAGAGTTAGAAATACAGAAAAAATTCCTCTGATTGAAAAATCAAATTTGTTTGTTTTTAAAATAACAAAATGTCTGGCTAATTGGCTCGGCCAAGGCCATCAAATTCACTCAAAAAAAAAAGTACCATTTTTTTAGCTATTTTGATGGCTTTTGAACTAATTCACCATTCCAGATGTATAACTTCGCTAGTATGATGTAAATAAGGATATGCTAAAAAATATGATGTATATGCTAAAAAATCATAATTTAAAAATAAAAATCGACCTGTTTTGGAATTTCTCTCCAAAATCGCCCGTTCTCGAGAAAATGAATTTATTCCAACCTAAATGTCCTCACCGTATAAATAAAAGTTATTTAATGAATTTAAAAAATACTATTATTCAAAACTAAGTACAGTTAAATATTAATGAATTTTTTGCAATATCTACTCATTTCTCTTTATTATAAATCAATGTTGACGCCTTCTTCGAAAAAGAGATAAACCACTCGACACGAGGAATAGGATTTTTGACCCATTTCAAGAATCAATGTCACTATCAACTAACCCTATCCCTATCCACAAATACTCTAGGATAATTAGCAAAATACAAGGAAAAATTATTTAACAGCAATTTTATTGCTGGAATCGAACCTTATTATTGTATACAGTGTGTCCACGGTTGGGGTGCCCAAGAGGAAAAACGTCATTCTTGATCAAATGTTTTGCTTGTTCTAAAACTAACTAAAATATAAAATTCAAGTTTTTCAAATCCTGCTTAATTTTATAGCCAATTGTATGTAAATCCCTATAAATTTTTGAACTAAGTTCAAAATCGTAACAATAATCTAGTGTTGCCAAGCTACAATGTAACTTAATAACTGTCAACTCCGATAAATAATTTGCGAATTATCATTTTTTTTTCGACAATGTTAAGCGTTCAATAAAGAACTTATCTTGTGACAAATTTCATGATTAAAATTATTGGATTCATAATTGCTTAATTAATAAATAATTTGATGATTCAAGGAGAACGACAAAGTCTGGCTTCATAATCCAGAGAAGCGAAAGGGTTGTTCTCCCAAGTTATTATTGTTACAATTTCGAACTTAGTGCAAAAATTTATAGGTATTTACATAAAAGTGGCTATAAAAATAAGCAGGAATTGAAAAACTTGAATTTTATTTCATTTTATGGGGTTTCATGATTAAAATTATTGGATTCATAATTGCTTAATTAATAAATAATTTGATGATTCAAGGAGAACGACAAAGTCTGGCTTCATAATCCAGAGAAGCGAAAGGGTTGTTCTCCCAAGTTATTATTGTTACAATTTCGAACTTAGTGCAAAAATTTATAGGTATTTACATAAAAGTGGCTATAAAAATAAGCAGGAATTGAAAAACTTGAATTTTATTTCATTTTATGGGGTTTAAGAACAAGCAAAACTTTTTATCAAGAATAACATTTTTCGCTAAAATTGAAAATAAAAAATTTTTTCCTCTTAAGCACATCTTGGGTTGGGTTTTCCTCCGTGGACACACTGTATATTAATAATATATAGTCGGAGAGATAGAAGCGGATTTTGTGCGTGATAAGTACTATGGAAAAACTATACTGGGATATGTTGAATTAGTTGTGTACATGACTTTCCCCAACGGCCGGAATCCAGATTGGGGGACGAGGGTAGTTATAAGGGGTCAAAGTAGCAGTTTTTATTACTTCTTTTGTGACGCTCATGATCGAGATAGTGCAAAAAAAAAATTTGGAGTAAGTAGGTCATGACGTAACTAAGTAAAATCTCCAGATGCAGAGCGCTGCTAGGGGTACAAAGGGGTGGTTGGAAGGGGTGAGTATAAAAATAATAAGGGGTTTTTTGCGACGTTCGTGATTGAGATAGTGTTCCAAAATTTGGGAATAAGAAGACCATGGCATAACTAAGTAAAATCCCCAGAGCCGGAAACCAGAGTGGGGGACGAGGGTAGTTATCAGGGGTCAAAGTCGCAGTTTGTATTATTTTTTTTTGTGACGCAGCACAACATTTTTTGTCCCCCACGCAACGGTTCGCCCCTAGAAATTTTACTTAGGATGTCATAATCTACTTTGTGCTACTTTTTTATAAACAAAATGGCGCCCGAAAATCGTGTTTTTTGAATTTTTGCTCTATAACTCCAAACATTTTAACTTTACAACAAAAACACTCAAATAAAAATTCACCGTAATTAAATTCTGCATAGAGACGTGTTTTTCCCGATTTATTTCGACGAAAATTTTACCTGAAAAATGCGGGATTTTCCAACAAAATCTTTAATTTTCAACTAAAATTTTAGATAAGTAATTGTTGATCAATAATTAAATAACTTGGCAAAATGAAAGCTCTCTTCGTATAGATTATAATTCCAATAGCCGATGGAAATTAAATGAACATTTTAGCAACAATTAAATTGTTAATTAAAAATTTACGGTCGCTATAATAACCACAATAATTACGAAAAATAAGAATAGCTATGGTTTGTGTATAAAAAGATACTGTACCTATCTTATGTACTTTACAGAATTGAAATTGGACTATTTAAGCGGCCTCAGGAATATTTTAAAATTATAAACAAATTTTTGGCTTACAAACAATTAGAATATCTCGGGAAATATTCAATTAAATTTAATCATGAAAATGGTATTGAAAAAAAAAGCGGCAGGACGGTTCTTTTAAAAGAAAAAATGTTTAATTGTGATGAGTTGTTAGAAACAAAGATATAAACAATAGGATCATAATTTTCGAACCATCACCTTTTTAGTTTTATCCTCTTTCTTCACACCAATTTTAATATCTTTAAAATACCCATAACGTATATGATTATAATAAAAACTATCGATATTACTAGCGAAAATTGCCAAAAATAGCCAAATTTCAATCAAAAATTAGGTTGGAGAAA
Source organism: Diabrotica virgifera virgifera (assembly GCF_917563875.1). NCBI lineage: Eukaryota > Metazoa > Arthropoda > Insecta > Coleoptera > Chrysomelidae > Diabrotica > Diabrotica virgifera. Next base: position 114,262,844 of record NC_065450.1, read on the forward strand.
ATATAATCTCAAAGTTCAAAATCGGTATACGTTAAAAAAAAATGCATTTTCTCGGCTTTCCATGGAGCAACTTTCTCCATTCTTTTTTTTTTTGTTTCAAAGTAACTCGACTAGAGCCACATAACTAACTCATTATTAAATGTCAAACTTGCTTTTGTTTGTTATAATAGATTAAATGATTTAGAAGAAAAGAAAACTACATATTTTTCCAGTTGTAGACTTTTTTTAAACGCTTTTCTTTAGTTCAATAGTTTGCGTCAAATCTTTAGACGTTAATTTCACTGCCCTTTCTGAAATGCAAATGAATGAAAATTTGCAGACATATCCATTCGCGGGAACAATACACGAATAGTCAATAATTTTTTTTATGTTTATTAATTATTTAAATAAAAAAACGATTTTAAGGGGAAATGCTTAAATTCTCTTGTTTTTTACAATATAAAAACTTGAAACTTTTACGGATTTTAGCTAATTATATGAACTATACATAATTTCACTTTTTACGTTAATTGTTTACGTTATGCTTCATAAATAAATAATTAAGTTTCAATTTTTTTACCGATTCCGACTACTTTTCATGTTAGTACATCATATGTTTTATACATTTTTAATAAACATGATGATATATTTTAATGTTTGAAAAGTGTAAGACTAAAAAATAAAAAATAAAAAAATATGAAAAAAAATTTTAAGAAACGCTTTTCTCTAGTTAAGAGTGACTAAAATTAAAAGTATTATAAGAAAATCACCTAAAAAGCAAAAAATAAAAAAAATTTAAAATATGTAACACATTTGTTAAAGAAAAGCGTGGGACGAAAATCGTTTATTCAATGAAGACGCGCCACGAGTTTCTTTAACGAATGTGTTAGATTTTTTAAATTTTTTTATTTGTTGTTTTTAGTTGATTTTGTTATAATACTTTTAATTTTAGTCACTCGTAACTAAAGAAAAGCGTTTCTTTTCTATGAAAATATGAAAAGAATATTAAATTTTTTTTTTCATATTTTTTTATTTTTAGATAAACTTACTAAAAAAGTGTACCCTTTAACGTTAAAAACACAAATATTCTCATTTGAAAGCTGTATAATTATTTAAACAATATTTATTTTAACAAATTAAAATTGTTTGTTATAATAAATAAATTAATTTATTCTAGAAAAACAAAAGCAAGCAATTTTGACATTTAATAATGCGTTAGTTAGATGGCTCTACTTGAGTTACTTGGGAACAAAAAAAGAATGAAGAAAATTGCTCCATGGGAAGCCAAGAAAATGCATTTTATTAACGTATACCGATTTTGAACATTGAGATTACATTTTCTCCAACCTAATTTTTGATTGTAATTTTTGGCAATTTTCACTCGTAATATCGATAGTTTTTATTATAATAATAATATGTTATGAATATTTTAAATGTGTATTATGTAATAAAGATATGAAAATTGGTGTTGAGAAAAAGGACCGAAATAAAAAGGTGATGGTTCAAAAATTATGATCCTATTATTTATATCTTTGCCGTAAATGCCGGTCAACTTTGACCGGTTGTATCTCAGGAAACACTCGTCACAATTAAACGTTTTTTATTTTTGGAATAAGCACCGTGCCACTTTTTTTCAAATACCATTTTCATGATTTAATTTAATTTAATAATTCCCGAGATATTCCATTTGTTTATGAGCCAAAAATTGTTTATAATTTTAAAATATTCCTGAGGACGCCTAAATAGTCCAATTTCAATTGTGTAAAGTACATATGATAGGTACAGAGCCTTTTTATACAAAAATCATAGTTATTCTTAAGTATCATAATTATTGTGGTTATTATAGCGACCGTAAATTTTTAATTAACAATTCAATTGTTGCTAAACTGTTCATTCAATTTTTATCGGCTTCTGGAATTATAATCTATACAAAAGGAGCTTTTATATTACCAAGGTATTTAATTATTGAGAAACAATTTCTTTTCTAAAATTTAGTTGAAAATTAAAGATTTTGTTGAAAAATCCCGAATTTTACGGGGAAAATTTTCGTCGAAGTAAATCGGGAAAAACACGACTCTTTTTAATTACGGTGAATTTAATTACGGTGAATTTTTATTTGGGTGTTTTTGGTGTAAAGTTAAAATCATTGGAGTTATAGGGCAAAAATTGAAAAAAACACGATTTTCGGGCGCCATTTTGTTTATAAAAAAAAGTAGCACACTATCTGTGGACTTTGCATACCTATATTATTAATATATACAATCATAAGGTTCGATTTCAGCAATAAAATTGCTGGTAAATAACTTTTCCCAAAAATGGCCTATTCTCCGATAATCTGCCCAGACTAAAAAGCAAGTAAAGATGATTTACTGATTGTGCAGATGGTAAAAATCAGTGAAAAATACCTTTTAATCGAAAGCTATTAACAAAATCATGACTTTAATTTTTTGTCAATTATTCCTGTCTATCTAAAGAGACCACAAGAAAGTGTGTAGTTTTAGAACCATAATAATTTGTTTTAGTGTAAAAAGCTGGAACAATCATTGGAAAATAATAATAATTTAGACCTTCTACTAACTTAGACCTTCGTACGAAATATGAGTTTATATACATAGATAATGTTCAATAAAGTTGAAAAATACTGTTGTATGAACAGGGAATGGCGCCTTGAAAATCATAAAATTGCCTGGATTGAAACCAATTTCATTGATTTAGGTCAATTTTTAATTTGACTGGAATTACTTTTATGGAGTCAATATTCTGATTAACAACCATAGATACACATTTTCTTTAATTTAGATCTTCATAATTAATATTATTTTGTGAGTGTTCTCTTCTATAAATAAATATTTCTATTACTTGTTATTTCCTGACCGTGAATGTTTAAATAGACATTTTATTATTCCTGGGTTTTCCGGTCTGTTATAAATTACTAAAGAGTTATTTTCCTAACAAGTCCAGAAAGTCATACTTTTCCGCACGCGACTGCAGTTTGCCGAACGACGCGAAGCGGGAGTTCGGCAAGCAGTCGAGTGCGGAAAAGAGACTTTCTGCAAGCGTTACGAACAATATTTTTTCTACGAGTCTGTAAAAAATTACCAAATCTTAATCAATTAATTTAATTAATATAAAAATATATACACAAATTAATTATTTGACAAGGTTGTCAAAACCAAAGTTTCAACATAATTGGTTAGCATGACGACGATATTGGTTTCCATAACAACGATTCAAAACCACTGTTATTGTCTACTGATTTGACTTTCGAATATTATGTCAAAATTGCTTTATTTCATCGAATTCTCGCGTTCATTTCATTAAAACATGAACACAATCAGATATATTTGAAATAAATTAGTAAATAATATCTAAATATTAGTTTATTGCATTTATTATAATTACTTTAAGGCCATATTAACATATCTAAATTAACACGCGTGCGGAAAAGTAAAACGCGTGCGGAAAAGTAAAACGCGTGCGGAAAACTAACACGCGTGTGGAAAAGTAAAACTTTCTAAACTAAAATCCGTGCGCGAAAGTAGACATTTTTGCACGCTCGTAGAAAAACACTTTATTTTGATCAAACTTTTTTCCTATTTGCCATTTTTAATAATTACTTTAATACTCGCAATTACGAATCACTACACTTCTCTATATTAGACAATTTTAAAATTTACAATTTGAGCCCTAACCTCATGAATTCATTTGGGTTCGCTAAATACGAATGCGCCATCAGAACCTACCCCAAGACCACCTGTATTCAAGGTTACTGATAAGGAATGTTATCTTCTCGAGTTTGGTGGGTTTTTGAGCAACAGGTGCACCGAGGCCAGTTTTGATGGCGTATTTTTGTTTTGGTCACCCCAAAACCCCTTGAGTAATCTGTTTCAAACCCGAAAATCCTCGAAACTCCAGATGACGTGTCTTAGCAGTGACTCTGGGTACCAGGTGCTCCTGTGGTCGGTTCTGATGGCGTATTCGTCTTCAGCGACTTCAAAAATTCCGAGTAACGAAATCTGTCCTTAATATACTTATTTTAACATGTTTATGTACTTTTAAATGCATTTTACACAACTATGCATTTCCATCCATTTGTCTGTTGTAGACTTTTTCCTGACATCATCTTGAACACAATGCAGAAAGTTGCAAATATCTAGGTGCTGTATTTAAAAATCGATTAATTTCTCCTAATTGCCTTGGTCTGCCTGACTTGTCAATATGAATGAGTCTGATAAAATTAAATTATTAGAAGTGCTTTTTCACCCAGCAACAAAAACAAAATTTGTTTAGTTTATTAATATTTTGTATTTTGAGAACTATTTCTGAATTGGAAATCGAAACGTCAAATAAACTTAATTTTAAAGTAAACTTCTGGTTTATTCCCAACAAAAATAATAAATTGCATTAAGATGTCATAGGAAAATAACTTGAGAACAATATTAAACTAAGCTTATACGAAACCATACCTACGTTAAATGTTTTCTATTTTCATAAAATTTCTAATAGATATACTGCGAAGCATAAGTTGGGGCTATAGAAATTTATGCTCATTTTTATAACTGATTTTTTCGTGAACGGATTAACGGATTCCGCTATTTTTTATTATGTTAGATTTTTCTTTGTTATTTACACAGTTGTGCAAAGTTTTTCTCAAACTTCTTTTTTGTACTTATGGGGAAAGGAACAAAATGCAATATTTTGACGCCTGTCAAAATTTTAAATGTAATAGTTTTTTTCGAATCCTTAGAAAACTAATAAGCATTTTTGAAAAATTTAAACGCAGAATGAAAGATTAATTTATTGCCGAGGGCGGAAAGTCCCTTAGAGTTAATAAAAAGTTTCTTTTGAATGAAATATTTGAAATTAAAAATCACACTAAATTTTCTCTTAGTTTTTCACCCCTGTAACTTATTAAAATAAATATTATATAAGTTTTCAGGGACTTAAGGCCCTCGGTAATAACGTAATCTTTCATTCTGCGTTTAAATTTTTCAAAAATACTTTTATTAGTTTCTCAGGAAGTTAGAAATTAGTTTTATCAGGATTCGAAAAAAATGAATCCCATTGAAGTCGAAAGTTCGTACCCATCCCCTTATGCCTGGTGGGAGAAAAGACATGTTTTTCTTTTCTCCCTTTTTCACTGTATCCCAATACTGTTTAAGACACCCTGTGAGGTGCAAATGTGAGTGTACATCGAAATCGTATTCTAGGCTTATGCTTTGTGAATATTTTCTTTTTGAATGACCCTGATATCTTTAGAAACAAAGTAAATAGGTGGTTTTACTCTTCAACATATGTAAACTGAAACAAAACTAAATTAACAATAAAAAGTAACAGTAGGTAGTTAACAAAACTGTAAAAACATAAAAGCACATAAGGTAAACAGTTCTTACCGACACCTATAAGAGTTATTTGTCAACCAGGTAAGCGGTATGCACAGCGCAACATAAGGGAGACGAGATCGTTTAATGGAGGCTATGTGATGTTTTTGGTCTCATTTTTCATTTTTGGGTTTCATTTTTTTCGAATCCTGAGAAAACTAATAAATATTTTTGCAAAATTTAAACGCAGTTTCATTCTTATACGTAATATACGCAATACTTTCATTATTACCGAGGGCCGAAAGTCCCTGAGAATAAATAAAAAGTTTCTATTAAATGAAATATCTCCAATTAAAAATAACACTAAATTTTCTCTTGTATTTTCACCCTTGTAACTTATTAAAATAAACATTTTCGGAGTTTTCAAGAACTTTCGGCCCTCAGCAATAATGTAATCTTTAATTCTGCGTTTAAATTTTTCAAAATTCCAAAAATATTTATTAGTTTTCTGAGGATTTTAAAAAAATGAATATGTATATTTAAAACATATTGAAAATTTTGACAGGCGACATTTTGCGCTTTTCACCTTAAGAGTAAGTATGAATTTGGTGTCTACGTGGAGGCTCTTTAAATAGCAAGAGGTACCATCACACAGATTTTTTTTCTTCGAACACGCTGTTTCTTTCACAATATACAGGGTGAGGCAGATTAAGGGCCTATTAGAAATATCTCGAGAACTAAAGGTAAGAAAATCATGAAAATTGTTATACAGGGGTTTTGAGGTGTGAACTATTTAATGAAAATATTTTGGTCTCTTTGCTACTTCCGGTTATACCGGAAGTTGATTGTAACTTCGTTTTTTTAAATAGGACACTCTGTATATTTTTACATTTTTGGATTCTCCTCGATTTCTTCTTTCTTTAAATAAGGTTTTGTAATATTATACAGGGTAGGTTAAAAGATAATTACGTTTTCTTATTAATTTCGTAGCAACATTCACACCCTGTAGGCTTGTAGTAGTTTGACATAATAAACTCTACTTATGTTCAAATGATTTTTAATACAGTCTACTATTGTCAGGGATTATTGGTATAGTTAAATTTTTCGTTTTAGTATACAGGGTTGGTCGAAACTCGAATTGAGTATTTTCTGAGTTTTCCTAAATGGAACACCCTGTATTTTAGTATTGTAATGAAATGTTGCTTTATGGTACATTTTAATTACTTAAGCACTCCCTATACCTAACTGCTTTAATTTGTGAGTAATTGGTGAATCAAGCAAAACATTAATTCCAACACAAAATATGTGAAATTGTATTAGGTTGGCCGTGAAAATATTCAATCACAAATAATTTTTTGGAAATAAATACATATTAATCTAGACTGATACTTAAAATTGCCAATAATGGTTGAACTGTCAAAATACCATCGAAGTTAAGATTGTTGGTTCGATGAACAATTAAGCCCAAATTAGAGCAGTTTGGTATAGGGAATGCTTAAGAAATAAAAAAGTACCATGAAATATCATTTCATTACAATACTAAAATATAGGGTGTTCCATTTAAGAAAACTCAGAAAATACTCATTCCAAGTTTAGACCCACCCTGTATAGTAAAATTAAAAATTTAGCTATACTATAAATTGTCAACAATAGTAGACTATATTAGAAATCATTTGAACAATAATAGAGTTAATTATGTCAAACTACTACAATCCTACAGGGTGTGAATATTGCTACGAAATTAATAAGAAAACGTAATTATCTTTTAACTACACTGTATAATGTTACAAAACATTATATTTTAAGAAGGAAAAATAGAGGAGAATCCAAAAATGTAAAAATATACAGGATGTCCCATTTAAAAAAACGAAGTTATACGCAACTTCCGGTATAACCGGAAGTACAAAGTAAATGAAAATATTTTCATTAAATAGATCAGTCTTCAAAACCCCATTATTCCAATTTTCATAATTCAGTTACCTTTAGTTCTCGAGATATTTCTAATAGGCCCTTTATCTGCCTCACCCTATATATGTATAGGAAATAATTTCATCTTGTGGTAGGATAAGACATGGCTTCCTCGTCTGTTAAAACACATATTGAAGAATAAAATCGTCTAGTTTGTTTGTTATTAAAGCTATCAGAGAAATTAAACAATAACATGTTCACAAAATAAGAGACTACAACATAATATCGATGTATACGATCCTTTGTACCTTTTTCTTTCTACAGGGTATCTCAAACTTTTCTTCCAGTTAAAACACATGTTAAACTAGAAAACCGTCTATTTTATTTGTTTCTAAAGATATCAGGGACATTAAAAAAATTTACAAAATATAAGACTACAATATGATTCCGATATATACTCGTATTTGTACCTCGTCCCTCTACAGGTCTCAAACTCACCATAAGAAAAACATTTATTTTCTTCCATCCGGTACAAGTAAAAAAAGGAGTTTGAGTAAATCTTTGCACAGCTGTGTAAATACTAAAGAAAAATTTAAAATAATAAAACAATTTAGCGGAATCCGTTAATCTGTTCATAAGAAAGCAACTATGAAAATGAGCAGGGAATGGCGCCTTGAAAATCATAAAATTGCCTGGATTGAAACCAATTTCATTGATTTAGGTCAATTTTTAATTTGACTGGAATTACTTTTATGGAGTCAATATTCTGATTAACAACCATAGATACACATTTTCTTTAATTTAGATCTTCATAATTAATATTATTTTGTGAGTGTTCTCTTCTATAAATAAATATTTCTATTACTTGTTATTTCCTGACCGTGAATGTTTAAATAGACATTTTATTATTCCTGGGTTTTCCGGTCTGTTATAAATTACTAAAGAGTTATTTTCCTAACAAGTCCAGAAAGTCATACTTTTCCGCACGCGACTGCAGTTTGCCGAACGACGCGAAGCGGGAGTTCGGCAAGCAGTCGAGTGCGGAAAAGAGACTTTCTGCAAGCGTTACGAACAATATTTTTTCTACGAGTCTGTAAAAAATGACCAAATCTTAATCAATTAATTTAATTAATATAAAAATATATACACAAATTAATTATTTGACAAGGTTGTCAAAACCAAAGTTTCAACATAATTGGTTAGCATGACGACGATATTGGTTTCCATAACAACGATTCAAAACCGCTGTTATTGTCTACTGATTTGACTTTCGAATATTATGTCAAAATTGCTTTATTTCATCGAATTCTCGCGTTCATTTCATTAAAACATGAACACAATCAGATATATTTGAAATAAATTAGTAAATAATATCTAAATATTAGTTTATTGCATGTATTATAATTACTTTAAGGCCATATTAACATATCTAAATTAACACGCGTGCGGAAAAGTAAAACGCGTGCGGAAAAGTAAAACGCGTGCGGAAAACTAACACGCGTGTGGAAAAGTAAAACTTTCTAAACTAAAATCCGTGCGCGAAAGTAGACATTTTTGCACGCTCGTAGAAAAACACTTTATTTTGATCAAACTTTTTTCCTATTTGCCATTTTTAATAATTACTTTAATACTCGCAATTACGAATCACTACACTTCTCTATATTAGACAATTTTAAAATTTACAATTTGAGCCCTAACCTCATGAATTCATTTGGGTTCGCTAAATACGAATGCGCCATCAGAACCTACCCCAAGACCACCTGGTATTCAAGGTTACTGATAAGGAATGTTATCTTCTCGAGTTTGGTGGGTTTTTGAGCAACAGGTGCACCGAGGCCAGTTTTGATGGCGTATTTTTGTTTTGGTCACCCCAAAACCCCTTGAGTAATCTGTTTCAAACCCGAAAATCCTCGAAACTCCAGATGACGTGTCTTAGCAGTGACTCTGGGTACCAGGTGCTCCTGTGGTCGGTTCTGATGGCGTATTCGTCTTCAGCGACCTCAAAAATTCCGAGTAACGAAATCTGTCCTTAATATACTTATTTTAACATGTTTATGTACTTTTAAATGCATTTTACACAACTATGCATTTCCATCCATTTGTCTGTTGTAGACTTTTTCCTGACATCATCTTGAACACAATGCAGAAAGTTGCAAATATCTAGGTGCTGTATTTAAAAATCGATTAATTTCTCCTAATTGCCTTGGTCTGCCTGACTTGTCAATATGAATGAGTCTGATAAAATTAAATTATTAGAAGTGCTTTTTCACCCAGCAACAAAAACAAAATTTGTTTAGTTTATTAATATTTTGTATTTTGAGAACTATTTCTGAATTGGAAATCGAAACGTCAAATAAACTTAATTTTAAAGTAAACTTCTGGTTTATTCCCAACAAAAATAATAAATTGCATTAAGATGTCATAGGAAAATAACTTGAGAACAATATTAAACTAAGCTTATACGAAACCATACCTACGTTAAATGTTTTCTATTTTCATAAAATTTCTAATAGATATACTGCGAAGCATAAGTTGGGGATATAGAAATTTATGCTCATTTTTATAGCTGATTTTTTCGTGAACGGATTAACGGATTCCGCTATTTTTTATTATGTTAGATTTTTCTTTGTTATTTACACAGTTGTGCAAAGTTTTTCTCAAACTTCTTTTTTGTACTTATGGGGAAAGGAACAAAATGCAATATTTTGACGCCTGTCAAAATTTTAAATGTAATAGTTTTTTTCGAATCCTTAGAAAACTAATAAGCATTTTTGAAAAATTTAAACGCAGAATGAAAGATTAATTTATTGCCGAGGGCGGAAAGTCCCTTAGAGTTAATAAAAAGTTTCTTTTGAATGAGATATTTGAAATTAAAAATCACACTAAATTTTCTCTTAGTTTTTCACCCCTGTAACTTATTAAAATAAATATTATATAAGTTTTCAGGGACTTAAGGCCCTCGGTAATAACGTAATCTTTCATTCTGCGTTTAAATTTTTCAAAAATACTTTTATTAGTTTCTCAGGAAGTTAGAAATTAGTTTTATCAGGATTCGAAAAAAATGAATCCCATTGAAGTCGAAAGTTCGTACCCATCCCCTTATGCCTGGTGGGAGAAAAGACATGTTTTTCTTTTCTCCCTTTTTCACTGTATCCCAATACTGTTTAAGACACCCTGTGAGGTGCAAATGTGAGTGTACATCGAAATCGTATTCTAGGCTTATGCTTTGTGAATATTTTCTTTTTGAATGACCCTGATATCTTTAGAAACAAAGTAAATAGGTGGTTTTACTCTTCAACATATGTAAACTGAAACAAAACTAAATTAACAATAAAAAGTAACAGTAGGTAGTTAACAAAACTGTAAAAACATAAAAGCACATAAGGTAAACAGTTCTTACCGACACCTATAAGAGTTATTTGTCAATCAGGTAAGCGGTATGCACAGCGCAACATAAGGGAGACGAGATCGTTTAATGGAGGCTATGTGATGTTTTTGGTCTCATTTTTCATTTTTGGGTTTCATTTTTTTCGAATCCTGAGAAAACTAATAAATATTTTTGCAAAATTTAAACGCAGTTTCATTCTTATACGTAATATACGCAATACTTTCATTATTACCGAGGGCCGAAAGTCCCTGAGAATAAATAAAAAGTTTCTATTAAATGAAATATCTCCAATTAAAAATAACACTAAATTTTCTCTTGTATTTTCACCCTTGTAACTTATTAAAATAAACATTTTCGGAGTTTTCAAGAACTTTCGGCCCTCAGCAATAATGTAATCTTTAATTCTGCGTTTAAATTTTTCAAAATTCCAAAAATATTTATTAGTTTTCTCAGGATTTTAAAAAAATGAATATGTATATTTAAAACATATTGAAAATTTTGACAGGCGACATTTTGCGCTTTTCACCTTAAGAGTAAGTATGAATTTGGTGTCTACGTGGAGGCTCTTTAAATAGCAAGAGGTACCATCACACAGATTTTTTTTCTTCGAACACGCTGTTTCTTTCACAATATACAGGGTGAGGCAGATTAAGGGCCTATTAGAAATATCTCGAGAACTAAAGGTAAGAAAATCATGAAAATTGTTATACAGGGGTTTTGAGGTGTAAACTATTTAATGAAAATATTTTGGTCTCTTTGCTACTTCCGGTTATACCGGAAGTTGATTGTAACTTCGTTTTTTTAAATAGGACACTCTGTATATTTTTACATTTTTGGATTCTCCTCGATTTCTTCTTTCTTTAAATAAGGTTTTGTAATATTATACAGGGTAGGTTAAAAGATAATTACGTTTTCTTATTAATTTCGTAGCAACATTCACACCCTGTAGGCTTGTAGTAGTTTGACATAATAAACTCTACTTATGTTCAAATGATTTTTAATACAGTCTACTATTGTTAGGGATTATTGGTATAGTTAAATTTTTCGTTTTAGTATACAGGGTTGGTCGAAACTCGAATTGAGTATTTTCTGAGTTTTCCTAAATGGAACACCCTGTATTTTAGTATTGTAATGAAATGTTGCTTTATGGTACATTTTAATTACTTAAGCACTCCCTATACCTAACTGCTTTAATTTGTGAGTAATTGGTGAATCAAGCAAAACATTAATTCCAACACAAAATATGTGAAATTGTATTAGGTTGGCCGTGAAAATATTCAATCACAAATAATTTTTTAGAAATAAATACATATTAATCTAGACTGATACTTAAAATTGCCAATAATGGTTGAACTGTCAAAATACCATCGAAGTTAAGATTGTTGGTGCGATGAACAATTAAGCCCAAATTAGAGCAGTTTGGTATAGGGAATGCTTAAGAAATAAAAAAGTACCATGAAATATCATTTCATTACAATACTAAAATATAGGGTGTTCCATTTAAGAAAACTCAGAAAATACTCATTCCAAGTTTAGACCCACCCTGTATAGTAAAATTAAAAATTTAGCTATACTATAAATTGTCAACAATAGTAGACTATATTAGAAATCATTTGAACAATAATAGAGTTAATTATGTCAAACTACTACAATCCTACAGGGTGTGAATATTGCTACGAAATTAATAAGAAAACGTAATTATCTTTTAACCTACCCTGTATAATGTTACAAAACATTATATTTTAAGAAGGAAAAATAGAGGAGAATCCAAAAATGTAAAAATATACAGGATGTCCCATTTAAAAAAACGAAGTTATACGCAACTTCCGGTATAACCGGAAGTACAAAGTAAATGAAAATATTTTCATTAAATAGATCAGTCTTCAAAACCCCATTATTCCAATTTTCATAATTCAGTTACCTTTAGTTCTCGAGATATTTCTAATAGGCCCTTTATCTGCCTCACCCTATATATGTATAGGAAATAATTTCATCTTGTGGTAGGATAAGACATGGCTTCCTCGTCTGTTAAAACACATATTGAAGAATAAAATCGTCTAGTTTGTTTGTTATTAAAGCTATCAGAGAAATTAAACAATAACATGTTCACAAAATAAGAGACTACAACATAATATCGATGTATACGATCCTTTGTACCTTTTTCTTTCTACAGGGTATCTCAAACTTTTCTTCCAGTTAAAACTCATGTTAAACTAGAAAACCGTCTATTTTATTTGTTTCTAAAGATATCAGGGACATTAAAAAAATTTACAAAATATAAGACTACAATATGATTCCGATATATACTCGTATTTGTACCTCGTCCCTCTACAGGTCTCAAACTCACCATAAGAAAAACATTTATTTTCTTCCATCCGGTACAAGTAAAAAAAGGAGTTTGAGTAAATCTTTGCACAGCTGTGTAAATACTAAAGAAAAATTTAAAATAATAAAACAATTTAGCGGAATCCGTTAATCTGTTCATAAGAAAGCAACTATGAAAATGAGCATACATTTTTATATCTTTAACTTTTGCCTCCGTACGCTTGCGAGAGTAGACCAGTCAACAGTGATTTACAGTGCCTCTTGTTTTAAAAGTGTAGTGTGTGATAAATATCTTTCTCCACCCGTTATTTTTACGAATCAGTGACATATCAGTGAATAAGTTTAGGTGAATTATTAAAATATCCGACGATTCTCCCCCCGACACAGGAGGGAAAGAAGATGACGACACACAGGATTATATGATCATCGAAAACACCGATCAACACAACAGCGGTAAAAACAACAGCGATTAGGAAAGCAGGTCTGAACAAACGTTGCAACAAAAAAGTAAGGTCTTTAATTTACAAAAACCACATATTTACTCGTGTACTTTGTTTATGTTTTCATTGAGAGTACCAATGACCGTAATATTTCAAATCTTCATGAAATGGCCGTGGGACATATTCTCCATAAAAAACTTGCTATTCAAAACATTCTTAAGATAGACCGTATAGGAAAAAGTAGAATTAGAGTACAATTAAAAACTATCAGAGATGCTAATAATTTAATTAATAATAAAAATCTTGAAAAAGAAAACCTAATAGCGTATATACCTAATAACTTATTATCTAGAAAAGGCGTTATCAAACACGTTCACACCACCTTTGATGAACAATATCTATTTAAAAAAAAATTATCACATGTAGCTATTACTGAAATTCAGAGAGTTAAACGTAAAATTATATCAAATGGTGAGACAATTTTTGTTCCGAGACAAACGGTGATTGTTGCATTCGAGGGAAATGTTTTACCAAAGCACATTCGTTGATTGGGAAGAATAGTATGATAAGTCAAAAATGGTACATTATTAGTTTATATCAAAAAACTACTCAAAATAAATGGATCTATTATGGAGAAAAGTATTGTAAGTGCAGTTTAAACGACAAGCACTAGAGAGCTCTGTGACCAAGTATGGCATCTCCCACTTCCACACAACCGGTGTGGAGAAGACTCGGGTAACTCAGTTGTCTACAGGGCGTGCTAAGTTTAGGTCATTTTTATTTAATCAATACTATTATAAGTCAAAATATTAACACTGCTTGCATCTTATTAGTGAATATTTTTGGAGCAAGAGAATTATATTTCAAAATATCATACTCTTCTTTAACAGGTAAGCATTTATTTTTATTATAATTTTTGGTCAGTATGATGATTACAAATAATATGATACTCTTGAATAAAATAAGTACACCTGTGGGCATTTTATCTTTATTTCATTTTGAGTTAACATAGTTTTGAATATAATTTTGCGCTAAGTATAACGTGATATTTTTAGTTAACATTGTCTGCAACATAATTTAACTCAAATCCAAGGAATGATTTCGTTTTATCATTCTATTCCTTAAAATATTTTTTTCTTACTAGATACTTATTAACGCATTTTTTTTTCATACGCAGGAGAAAAAATTCGTGTTTGCAAATCCTTCTCTATGGCAACGCTTTGCATTAACTCTCAAGTAATTGAGACCATTTTTCGCAAACAAAATAATGAAGTAAATGGAATAATACAGGCAGATAATCGAGGTAGACATGAAAAACATAGCAGTGTTCCTGAGGAGTTGAAAGAAGAAGTGCGTAGTCATATTCGATATATTCCTCGAATGGAGAGCCACTACTGCCGATCTCAATCAAAGAAAGAATACATTGAAGAAGGAAAAACTATTGCCGACCTGCACAGAGATTTTGAGCAGCGTTGTAAAAAACTCGGGAAACCTAACGTAAACTACTTGATGTACTCCAATATATATTCAAAGGAGAGTTTAATTTATCTTGTTTTATTCCAAAGAAAGATAAGTGTGATTTTTGCCAGGGTTTTACTAATGCCTCCGAGGTAGAAAAACAAGAACTTCAGGAATAGTACAATAACCATATTGAAGACAAAGAACTGGCAAGAAAAGAGAAGGACATGGATAAAAATTCTCTGGATAAAATTGACGCTGTTTATGATATGCAGGCAGCATTGCCATGTCCACAAGGGGACTCGTCTTCTTTTTATTATGTATCAAAACTAGGTGTGTATAATTTAACATTGTACGAGCTTAAAAGTACGGACGAAATGTGCTTTATGTGGCACGAAGGTCTTGCTCACAGAGGGGCAAATGAAGTGGGTTCGTGCGTTTGGAATTATTTGCAGTCTGTGAACGCCAAAAATACTGAAATGGTAGATGTTGTATTTTATACTGACAACTATTTCGGACAAAATAAGAACCGCTCCGTATTTGCTTTATACATCTATGCAGTTTCTATTCTGGAAAATATTAGGTCCATCACCCATAAATTTTTAATTAGTGGTCATACTCAGAACGAGGGAGACCACGTTCATTCTGTAATTAGAACATTAAATTTATAGAACATGTGTTATAGAACGTTTACGTACCAGATAAATATGTAACATTGGTTAGACAAGCAAAGAAGCGAATTCAACGTACATGAAATGGGTCATGAGAATTTTTTTGATCTAAAACAACTATCAAGTGATATGGGCATGAAGGATTCTTTTAAGACGGAAGAAGGTGGATCAGTCCCTCTCTCAGGAATATGCGTTTTAAAAGCTACCAAATAAAATCCTAGTCACCTGCTATATAAAATGTCGTACAAAGAACAGGAATTTAAAACCATAAACGTTCTTCAAAGCAAACGACGACTTACATCAGCACGTGACGTTACTCTAAAACAAACTTACAAGAAGAAAGTGGGAATAAGTGAAAAAAAGAAAGCTGGCCTGCTCTCTCTTTTTGAAAATAAAAAAAATGTAGCGGTTATTTATAGCAAATTTTTTGTTTTTTATATTGGTATTGTACTATAACTGCGATTTTTTTCATTCATTGTTGTTTACACTCTAATAAAACATTTAAACTGTTCCGTTTTATTGTCCCTAATAACCTTATAATTGTGAAATAGTACAACATTTTTATGAAGAAAAGTATTATAACTCAAAATGGGGATGAAAAATATGAGTTGGGGGTGGTATATGGATTGGATGTAAAACCCATATTGTCAGTTAATACTGTAAGTTTTAATTATTCTGATGAAAAGGATATTTAACATTGTATTGCTTAAGTAATCCGATCTCGTAACCCATCTCAATCTTTAATTGTCTTTTCTGTAAACTTAATGTTTTTGAAATATCATACTATTCTTCCCAATCAACGATATATATTAATTCTGTTTCATGCCCGGTAGAGCCTTATATATACAGGGTGACTCAATGTTGTCGATGTTTGTTATATGGACACGTGGCCCTGCAATGCCGTAGTGCAACACAACTTTGCATAAACTGCAGTACAGAAAAAGGGGAAATACATTCTTGTCGTGACCCACAAGGTAGTTGTTGCATATACTGCAAAAATAACACACACAAATCAATTTCAAAAGATTGCCCAACCCATATGAAACAATATGAGATTAAAAAGAAAATGGCTGAAGAAAATTTAACATTTTCCGAAGCAAAACGTCTCAATAAAACTTCGTATGCTAACTCTCTCAAATTGCAGAACAATTTTCAGTTGTTGTCTAACACAATCGATAAAGAATTTCCCTCCCTTCCACAACCCCGAGTAAGATATCAGTTTCAATCAAAACAATTTTCTTCACTTACTTCTGCATCCACTTCTTCGCTTAGTTCACAACGACGAGAACACCCGTCAGCAGAAGAAAATCCAAAGAAAAAACGTAAAGCTTCTTCTCCCGTAGTGGATCCGAGATTCCAGCCCATGTTTCCATTTAGCTTTGGGCATGAAAAATCAATTACTATTCCTCCTAGAGAACAACCCGTACCAGATTTGTCTGGAGATGAATTCATAAAGTATTTCTTTGTTATATTTCAAAAGGTGATTAAAGAAGTTAACTCTGTCGAGGACCTTTCAAACATTGATATTAATTATACTAAAAATATTGCATCGGAACAAGCCGAAGATATATCTGATGACGAGTACTAATACACTTAATATTATGCAATGGAATGCCCGTTCAGCGGTGTCTGATAAACTTAGTTTAATTAAAGCTTTGTATGAGTATAAAATTTATATAGCTTTGAGTAACGAGACTTGGTTTAAACCAAACCGGAATTATCAGTTCTCGGGCTTTTCGGTTGTCCGGGAAGATCGAGCTAATGGAGTTGCAATACTAATAAAAAATAAATTTGGTTTTAACAAAGTCACTCTAAGCAATATTGCAGAGGGTTTACAAGCATGTGCAGTGGTAGTTAAATGCAACAATTCTAATATTTCTTTCATAGTCCTTTACTGCCCACCTGATATCACAGTATCAACAAAAAATTATAACAATCTTTTAAACAATACTAATGGCACATCCATCATTGGAGGTGATTTTAACACCCATCATGATTTATGGGGGTCATACAAAGTTAATACTTCTGGCGCAAATTTTGTTAATGCTTTAAATCAGTCACCTCTAGTTCTCCTCAATGACGGTTCACCGACAAAAATCTCTAGATTCGGTTACAAATCCGCAATAGGTTTAACAGTCTGCTCTGCAGATATCGTGAACAAAATAGACTGGTCAGTTATGTCAGACACACTAGGTTCCGATCATTTTCCCATTATCATGAAACTTAATTTATCTGTAGTAACACAGGATGATACAATATATCCCAAAACTAAATGGAATACAAAAAAGGCCAATTGGAAACAATATCATTTTTTTTCTGACATATATTACAATAATATGCCTAATTTACTCAATACTAATGAAAAATATGAATTTCTATTAAAAGGTATCGAATTTGCGGCTAATCAATCAATCTCTCTTAATAAACCTTTTAAAAATAAACGTTTGCCGCCGCCGTGGTGGGACGAGGAATGCAACATTGCAGTCGGTCGAAGGAAAGAAATGATACGCATGTATAAAAATAATAGTACAGTAGAAAATTTTCTACTTGTGAAAAAGGAAATAGCTAAAACAAAGTTGTTTCTAAAATCTGAAGCTAAAAATTACTGGATGCATTATTGTACTAAGTTGAACAAAAACACTTCTGCAACTGAGCTTTGGCAGCAAGCCAAAAAAATTAAAAGAATCCCCATATCGAATTATAAATGTAACAATTTCGAATGGCAAGAAACATTTCTCCAAAAAATTTCACCGGATTACTTATGCAATAATATTAAAAATTTACCCTGCGACAACGGGTCTCCCAATCCACTCTTTGACGAGCCAATTAGTTTTAATGAATTGACGTTTGCATTAAAAAACTAAAACAACTCAGCTCCTGGTTTGGACCACGTCACTTACGATATGATCTGGTATTTATCTAGCAGGACAAAATTATTTATACTTGAGATATTTATTGAAATTTGGTTACAAAACGGCACTATTGAGAAATGGAAACAAATTATAGTAATCCCAATACTCACACATCAAAAAAATCCTAACCATGCCGACTCTTACCGCCCTATTTCCTTACTATCATGTATTTGTAAAACATTTGAGCGTATCATTAAGCACAGACTTGAATTTCATCTATACTCTAACTCTTATTTGCCTGCACGACAATTTGGATTCAGAAAAGGTTTCGGTACTATAGATGCAGTTTCTCATTTGGTTCTAGATATTAAGTTGTGTTATTCAAAAAATCAGTATTTAGGAGCAGGTTTTCTCGATATTAAAGGTGCCTATATTGTGTAGATACATTAATATTGCGGGAAAAACTGTTAAACATAGAAATTCCTCCTAGAATTTGCAATATGTTATGCTAAATGGTATCGGATAGAGAGATATACACTGTGTCCGTAAAGTATGGAACAAATTCTTTTTTAGCTAAACAGAGCATTTTAAGAAATAATCCTGAAACACGTCGATTTTTGATTTTAATTTACCGTATTTTAAAATAATATTCTAATATACAGGGTGAATTACTTTCGAGTAATGACGTCACCGTCATTTTTTTTAAATGGAACACCCCCATTGTGTCTCAATTTTCGGATTACTCTAGCTGAGCTGATTCCAAAAATGTATCACATGTTGATTCAAATTGGTACAGGGTGGACAAAAATACAATAGCTTTGTGTGTGTTCATAAAGTAACGCGTTAGTTAAATTAACAATATTATCAAAAATACTTATTGTATTTTTGATATTTTAATTAATTTTTGATTTTAATTAATTTTTGATATTGTTTAATTTAATATTTCAATTTATTATCAAAAATTAATTAAAATGTAATATTGTGATTATGTACACACAAAACTATTGTATTTTTGTCCACTTTGTACCAATTTGAATCAACATGTGATACCTTTTTGTAATCAGCTCAGCTAGAGTAATCCGAAAATTGAGACACAATGGGGGTGTTCTATTTAAAAAAAAATGACGGTGACGTCATTACTCGAAAGTAATTCACCCTGTATATTAGCATATTATTTTTAAATACGGTAAATTAAAATCAAAAATCGACGTGTTTCAGGATTATTTCTTAAAATGCTCTGTTTAGCTAAAAAAGAATTTGTTCCATACTTTACGGACACAGTGTATATTAGGTAGGTTAACAACTCATTAATAGGCCCCCGTTTAGCTTCGGTGGGTTTACCACAGTGCTCCGTCATGTCTCCTCTTCTTTTTAACATATATACTAGAGAATTGCATGTAAAAACTAATAATTATAACATCATACAATATGCTGATGACTTTGTCATATATAACACTGAAAAAAATCTCGAAAAATGTACACAGAATCTGAAGTTAAACATAAGTGCACTCATAGCAAAATTTAATTCAATTGGTTTTTCACTATCAACAGAAAAATCAAATATTATGTTTTTTACAAGGCACAATACACCACAAATAGATAATATCAGCATTAATGAAATGAACATTCCTATTGCAAATATAGTAACTTATCTCGGCATTATTTTAGACAAGAAACTGAACTGGAAACCATTCATCAACAAAATAGAAACAACAGTTAGCAAAGGAATAAACTTTCTAAAACTTATTCGAAAAACATGGTGGGGATCAGACCCACAAACATGTTTAATGTTCTATAAGTCCTTCATCAGGTCAGTTTTGGACTATGGGTTTTTTTTTCTTTGGATCGGCTAGTTTGTACATTTTAAAACGACTAGAGGTGATACAAAACGCTGCTTTAAGACTGCGTTTGGGGGGCTATGTGCTCTACCCCTAATGAACCTTTGCGAGCGGAAGCTTTGGAACCTCCTTTAGATCTCCGAAGACAAATGTTAGCGGGAAAGTTTGTTCTAAAATCATATATAGAAGACCAGATTTCGATCCATAAAATTTCTATGTTAAACACTTTCGATCTAACAATAAAGTATTGGTCAAAAAAGCCGTCTCCCACTTTATGCACAGCTTTTCGAAATACTTGTAATATTAGTAACATTATTAAAAATCCACCGAAATCCGAATTTTTTAAGTCCTTAGAGATCTCAAAAATCGAAATTCCAATATACTCTGAAAATATGCTACTTAACAAATGAATCCTTAAGAATTATACTGCTAGATACCCTAACCATATACAAGTGTACACGGATGCTTCAAAACAAACACATGGAGTAGGCTGTGCTTTTTATATACCAGCACTTAATGTTGAAAAAAAATTCAAACTTAATCCCATGACATCAATATTTTCCGCTGAAACTATAGCTATTATAAAAGCATGCCAATACGCTGACAACCATGATATCAAAAAAATAAACATACTGTCTGACTCTTTATCAGTCCTAAAAAGTTTCTCTAGCCAACTAGATGCAAATTCTCTAAGCAGTAATCCCTTTATAGTAGACTTAAAAATACTAATATCTGACCTAACGAGCAGACAATTTAATATAATTTTTACTTGGGTTAAAGCGCACATTGGTCTCCAAAATAACGAAAAAGTAGATGAGTTAGCAAAAGACGGTAGTCTAAACGGCGAGGAAATTTCAAATGGTATTGGGCTACAAGAAGGCATTTCGATAAGTAAATATAATTTAAAGAATAGCTGGAAATTAAGATGGAAACAATATTGCGTAAACCACCCGACATGTTACACACTGTTACATCCAGAGATCCCAACGCAGTACTGGCACAAAAATCAAGATTTGTCGAGATATGATATAGTTACCATAAGCCGTTTAAAATTTGGACATGCCTGTTTCCCGTCTCACTTCTTGTTCAAGATAGGTCTGATAGAGTCTGATTTATGTGAAATATGTAATATACCAAGCGATTTAAATCACATTGTTTTCGCATGTAGCAAGTTTAACATACATAGAAATAAACTATACATTCAGCTGATGCAAGAAATCCTTTTCCCCCCTTACAATCTCATAAATTTACTGGCTCTAAATAAAATTTCAATCTTTAATATTCTTTTAGGTTTTCTCAAGTCGTGTAAATTAAAATTTTAGATTAGGATTAGCTTTGAATAACCTTTGTTTTTCTCCTGGTTGTTATAATATCCCTTGCCTCCGTGGTCTACCTATTCTGTGGTTAGTCACCCTGATCGATCCCTGGGTGTGAAAAGTGTTTTTTTCTACAACCACTATTCAAAGTGCACTTTTCTACACGGTTTTATGTTAGCAAACTTGATATTTTCTCACAGTATAAGATATTTGACATTAGTGTGCAGAAAAGTGACGTTTCTGTGCCGCAAAGTTCTTTTCTGCACAGTTGACTACCTCATTCTGAGTAACGTTATATTCTGTTCACATCCGTGGACTACCGCATTCTGAGTAACGTTATATTCTGTTTACATCCGTGGTTAAACTTTAGACAAATATATAACCTATAAGACAATTATTATATTTAACTATAGCATAGAAACTAAATTATGGATGTTACAACTGTTTTATTTTACAATTTTATTCTTATTAAACATTTTATAATTATCAAATAACCAATAAGGATTTAGCAACCTGTGCAAGAGACGTCGAATGAAGTAGGTTTTGTGTAAATCCGTGACTGCATAAATATAATGTCAATAATGTGTAATAATTGTTTAAATTTAAACAAATTAAGGCAGTGCATTAATTTTTTAACTGATTTCTGTGCAATTTATTTAGGTATAAGAAATTTAAATTGATTAGTAGGTATAGTCCAGAAAGCCACTGCGCATCCGCTAGGAAAAATATTCTAATTCAGATTCTTTGCACAGTCTTACTCAAAAAGGACTCCTTTTAACAAATTTGCATGTTGCCAGGACCAAAAATGGTCAAACATTTTTTAAACGTTTTTTTTTTTGTTTTTTTCCTAAAATTATTTTTTTTCACGGAAAAAGTTTTTTTAGGTTTTTTGGGTCATTCCAAAGAGAAAAGGTCTTTAGTGACTTTTCTCTAAAACTGATAGTTTTTGACATATAAGCGATTAAAAATTGAAAAATTGCGAAATCGGCCATTTTTAACCCTCAAAAACTATGTGAAAAGCTGAAAATTTGAATGTTGCCAAGGTAGGTAGATATTCTTTTTAACATCGATTGATGAAATCCCGAAGAGTTTTTTGCAATACAATATTTAAAACTCATTTGCTTTTTAATTGCTAATCAAGCGTGAGCGACACTATTTTCCACCGACAGTATGGTGCAAATGAAAGGAATAAATTCATTATTTCGTAAACCGGCGACTTTAAGGAAAAATCCCGAAACAGGTCGATTTTATTTTTAAGTTATGATATTGTGGCATATATGGTATACTAGTGACGTCATCCGTCTGGGCGTGATGACGTAATCGATAATTTTCTTAAATGAGAATAGGGGTCGTGTGCTAGCTCATTTGAAAGTTTCTTCAATTCTCTATTCATTAATATAAACATTTACATAATTATTTATACAGGGTGTCCAAAAAATGTTTAATAAATTAAATTTTTTGACAAAAAAAGAAGTAGAAGGACACCCTGTATAAAAAATTATGTAAATGTTTACATTACTTAATAGAGAATTGAAGAACCTTTCAAACGAGCTACCACACGACCCCTATTCTCATTTAAAAAAATCGTCGATTACGTCATCACGCCCAGACGGATTACGTCACTAGTATACCATATAAAATCGACCTGTTTCGGGATTTTTCCTTAAACTCGCCGATTTTCGAAATAACGAATTTATTCCTTTCATTTGCACCATACTGTCGGTGGAAAATAGTGTCGCGCACGCTTGATTCGCAATTAAAAAACAAAGGAGTTTTGAATATTGTATTGCAAAAAACTCTTTGGGATTTCATCAATCGATGTTTAAAGAATATCTACCTACCTTGGCAACATTCAAATTTTCAGTTTTTCACATAGTCTTTGAGGGTTAAAAATGGCCGATTTCGCAATTTTTCAATTTTTAATCGTTTATATGTCAAAAACTATCATTTTTAGAAAAAAGTCACTAAAGACCTTTTCTGTTTGGAATGATCCAAAAAACCTAAAAAAACTTTTTTCCATGCAATAAAAATAATTTTAGGAAAAAAACAAAAAAAAAACGTTTAAAGAATTTTTGACTACCTTTTGGTCCTGGCAACATGAAAATTTGTTAAAAGGAGTCCTTTTTGAGTAAGATTGTGCAAAAAATCCGAATTAGAATATTTTTCCTAGCGGATGCGCAGTGGCTTTCTGGACTAGTATTAATTAAATACAGTTTAAAATTTATCACATATAACCTATTATAATTAATCGTCGTTTGGAAATTGTGATTTTTATTTTTAGGAAAAACTGTGCTTGTAGAAAAAGTATAGTGTGAAACACGTGCAGAAAGGTAATTTCTCACTCTTTTGAATTGCGGCACTCGCTTGCGCTCGTACCGCAACTTTTCAAACTCGTGAGAAATTAGTACCTTTCTGCACTTGTTGCACAATATACTATTCCTTTTCCCATCCTTGCTCGTTTTGGTTTCGTAATAATCTCGCTGTTTGTTAGGATTAGATAGTTTTTAGTTTAGGATTTGGTGCTGGCTAAATAGGCGTAGCTCCCAAGGGCCAAAAAAAAACTTTTGCCTCCCAGTATATTGTATAATTTTTAATTTTAGCGAATTAAGTTTAAAATAACTCTTATTTTTTCGATGTAAATACTGTAGTCCATTACTATAAATTCCAATAAAAATATACCTACATTTTACCGTAAATAATGAACTATTTATCTCTATCTACAATTTGTGTGTGGTGTAAACAAGCCATACACCAATCTTTATTATTGTTGAAATTAACTGAACGGTTTTCCGTTACCATTAGAATCGCAATTAGATACAAAACTTTAACAGTCAACTTTGGATTTATGCCAAATATCTAACTGAAGTTTTTAATTGCTATTAACTGTGAAATGTAAGTCGAAAGTTGGCAAAAACTTTTTGAGGTATATTTGAAAATCGTGAGGGGTTGGAGCGGGCATGTATTTGATTTAGTTCTATGGAATTTGATTCGGAACTTTGAAGTTCATACATTAAAGGCAGAAAAGAATTTAATTAAAAGTTTAAAGGCATTATCTACATTGTAAATCAGTCAATATAAGATATAAATAACAAACAATTGGACTTTGTAAGTTTTAGGTTTTCAACCGGTAAAACCAGAATTCGATATTTGAACTCTTCGCGTACCTAACTTTGCATCTATTCATTTTCGATTTCACTAATGTTAAGTCATTTTTGCCAAACTTCCGCTCTTTACTATAACTTTTAGAGGTATTTACTGTTTGTTTTCGTAACAGTAATATTGAAGATTTTCCTCTCTTAAAGTTTTATTAATTTTCTGTACTATTCAGCCAGACGTGGACGTGTACCAAGACCAATTTAGAATAAAGAAAATTCGAAGAGCTATGGAAAGACAAATGTTGAGAATATCGCAAAGAAGCAAAAAGAGGAAAGAGTGGATAAAAGGCAAAACCGGAACAACAGACGCTGTCGAACATGCATTGAAATTAAAATGGAAATGGGCTGGGCATGACGAAAGATATCAGGATGTAAGATGGAATAAAGAAATTGGCTGCTGGAGACTATATATTGCAAAATTTAAAGAGTTCGACCGCAAATGAGATGGAAAGATGACATTGAGCAAAGCGCAGGTCCAATGTGGAAAAGGCAAACAGAGGAAAGAAACAAATGGTGACAAATGGGAGAGGTCTATATTCAACACATGAATAGATTTTGGGCCATACATAACTCTTCACCGTCTTTTACATTAACTTTCATCACTTCACTATTCACAAGTTTAGTAGTAAGGGTATTTAACTTCGATTTAAGGAAGTTATATAGGACATCACATTCTTTAAAGCCTTCCACTACCACAGGTGAAGGCATCTTGGCTTTCCTAACTGTAGTTTCTTTGGAGCTGGGTTTTTATGTTGAGGGTGTGGGATGGGGAGGTATTTATCTTACGTTTATTGCTGGTTCTTGATTTAACCCTAATCCACTTCGTCCCCTTCGCGAACTTTTTTTCATCTCTTAAATGTTCAATTTTATTTTCTTTTTCTAAACAAAAAAAAGTAGGAACAGAAAAAGGATACCAAATAGGAGAAAAACAACTTAAAATAATCTGCTGTGCAGACAATGCAATACTAATCTCTCAAAGTGAAGCTGATTTATAACGTATGCTGAGCCAATTTAATATAACCGCTAGAAAATTTAACATGTCAATTTCCCTAAAAAAGACTAAATACATGGTTATAACAGCAAATCTAATGAGGTGCAAGGGTCAGAGATGTAAGGTGTAAGTATTAGAGCTGGAGGGTCAGATAATATAACAAGACATGGGGTTTTAATATGTACACCGAGAGAAAAAAATTCTTGACATAAAGAAACTTTATTAATATTTAAGAAAGATCGACTTGGCATATTGCCTAAGAAATATATTTTGTATGTAAGATATAATTTTCTAAAATATTTCAAATAAATTCTACTATAGCCAAAGAAATATATCTTAAACATGATTGAACTATCACTTTCTGGCAAACTTCAAACCCATTTAACAGAAAGAAATTACACTTGATGTTAATTAATTTTATTAGTCATAAAAATATATTTTCTACACAATACAAAACTATTCTTTCTGAGCAATAATATTTCTTAGTACGGAATATTATTATTTTACTATTAATAATTAATGTATTTAATGTTAAGAAATATATTTCGCAGAGATAAACGTATATTTAGAGTTAAGTTAATATTTCTTGAAAATAAAGTGATATTACATACGGCGAAATAAATCATTGTGTTAAGGTAAAGTCATTATTTATTAATAAAACAAGATATAAAACGTTATTATTACATACAAATATTTTCTCCAGTCTTAAACCACTGGCTTCTACACAACAATGAAAGGATGGAAAGGCAAATCCAACTTCCTCAAATTTTCCTTCTTTTGTTAATAGCACTTTGTATAATAATATCAGCAATTCACTAAAACAAAATCGTTATATAGAAAGAGTAAACTTACTTTAATAATTTTTTTTTATATAAAGATATAGATATTTATTTTGACAAATTTAGGAAATACAAAAAAAAACAAATACACGGCCCCACATAAGAACTATTAATACTAATAATAATCAATCATATTTAGTTCAAACATGGCATTATTTAACCTACACATCTTTGTTTATTTTTTTCTTTTTGTTAATGAAATATTAATTATTTATCTGTATAATATTAAGTCACACAATAAACATTGTTTAGCTAAAACAAGAGGGAAAATACAACCAATGTAAAACATTGAAGCAGACATAATAATATGTATTTTTCTTAATTTTTATAATCTAAAAGAGACAGCATACCTAATCATTAAGAAATTTTATTACGGGAAAGTATTATTAGTTTACATCTAAGTCATTTAATACATATTAACTAATTCACGGTTTTCGGCAATAACATTTTTTAACCATTAACATATATTTCTTTTAGACTAACTGATTTCTTTATCTCAAATAAATTAACAGAAACATCCTCAGCGTTGCACCCGCCATGTTTGATATAGCGTTGTATTGTATATTTTTGTAGAAGACGATACATTCAAGAAACCTATTATAGTTGATACATATAAGTATACACATTTTTAAAAAGGTACTTACATGTATGAAGTTCTACCATTTCTGGAAGGTCCCGCAGTTGGTTAATAACTCATTGTTCTGAAGCTATATACATATTATATCATTCTGTCCCAGCTTTAAATTGTGGCATATTTCCCAGTTAGAATACTAAGCTCCTTTATTTCAGAGTCGTCCATCATTATACCTAAAAAGCATATAAAGATACTATTATGTTTCTTTTTTAACCATTCGGATACGCAACAATATTATTATTACATCTTAAATTACTCAATTTACTTTTATTTAATACCTATATATGTACGTACCTTCAAAATATCCGTTAATTTTTAAAGAACACCATAATAAATCCAAAATCCATCTATATGAACATGAACATGTCACGCCATATTGACAAACACTGACGACTAAATCATAAACAGTTAATCTGCGCAATTCTTTTGTGGAAGAAAATCTCTTTGCAAGTAACATTTCGGCGTTAATGACAAAGTTTTTATTTTATAACCACAGTTACTACAGAGGGTATTTCTGAAGAATTATTTATTGTGGTTTAAAATATTTATTTGCTTGCAAGAAAATTTCTTGTTCACAAATATAAATATGGATTAACTTAACATTATATTTCTTATACTGCAAAATATTTGTAGTTTTCAATTTAAGAAATAAAAACTTTAGGATAAGAAAATTAAATGTAACCATTAATGCATTTCTTAGTATTGAAGAAATTATCTGTAAGAAATTATTGAGTTGTGTTTAAAAAAATCGTTTCTTTATATGTGAACCGGTATGTTTAAGTTAATAGGATATGTTAACTTTTAAGAAATATTGCTCAAAGAAATCGGTGTTTTAGGAGAAAAGAAATTGTTCTCTCGGTGTAGGCATCACACTAGCTAGCTACAGAAAGCTCGAAACAGAACTAGAAGATCAGGTGAATAAAGCAAATAGAACCGCAGGTTCCCTGAATAAACAATATGGAGAAATAAAAATATCGGGAAAGAAGTGAAAAGCAGAATTTACAAAACAGTCATCAGACCAATAACTACATACGCGGCAGAAACACGACCTGATACAGACAGGACAAAAAGAATGCTAGCAACAGCAGAGATGAATACACTTCGAAAAATCGATGGTAAGACACTATGGGATAGAGCTAGAAGTGGAGATATACGACGGAGATGCAAGGTGGACAACATTACTAACAGAGTGAAAAACAGAAGAGTAGAATGGAACGAACACATAAGCCGAATGACAACAAATAGATTAGTAAGGACGGTGAGAGACGGTTCCCCAATAGGAAGACCATCAGTGGAAAGACCACGAAAACGATGGAATGATAACTTACTGGAGGCGCATTGAAAAACAGAGAGAGTCATGTCTACACAAAAAAAAAGAAAGAAACAAGATTTTCTTTTTCAGTTAAATTGACTTTTGTTGCCAACTTTGTATATTGAGATTTTAACAGTGCTACTTCTCGTTCAAGTATGCTTACTGTATCACATAATTTGGTTTTGTGGCCCTCGGCAGCTTTCCAAGCATTGAATAGAGTCTGTTCCTTTTTCGACGTTTGGTAATTTTCTTCAAAAAACGCCTGGTTAGTTTGCATAACCATATTTTGGTTTGTGCCAATGGTTTCTGTGTGACAAGCACAGGCTGGTTGTAAGCCCTGTTTATATTGTTTATAAACTATGTTTTTATTTATAAAATAAGCAATAAAAAAATCATAGCGATACACCGAGAGAACAATTTCTTTTCTCCTAAAAC
Source organism: Diabrotica virgifera virgifera (assembly GCF_917563875.1). NCBI lineage: Eukaryota > Metazoa > Arthropoda > Insecta > Coleoptera > Chrysomelidae > Diabrotica > Diabrotica virgifera. The sequence continues at coordinate 114,291,706 of NC_065450.1, forward strand.
ACGGATTTCTTTGAGCAATATTTCTTAAAAGTTAACATATCCTATTAACTTAAACATACCGGTTCACATATAAAGAAACGAGTTTTTTAAACACAACTCAATAATTTCTTACAGATAATTTCTTCAATACTAAGAAATGCATTAATGGTTACATTTAATTTTCTTATCCTAAAGTTTTTATTTCTTAAATTGAAAACTACAAATATTTTGCAATATAAGAAATATAATGTTAAGTTAATCCATATTTATATTTGTGAACAAGAAATTTTCTTGCAATCAAATAAATATTTTAAACCACAAGAAATAATTCTTCAGAAATACCCTCTGTAGTAACTGTGGTTATAAAATAAAAACTTTGTCATTAATGCCGAAATGTTACTTGCAAAGAGATTTTCTTCCACAAAAGAATTTCGCAGGTTAACTATTTATGATTTAGTCGTCAGTGTTTGTCAAGATGGCGTGATATGTTCATGTTCATATAGATGGATGTTGGATTTATTGGTGTTCCTTAAAAATTAACGGATATTTTGAAGGTACGTACATATATAGGTATTAAATAAAAGTAAATTGAGTAATTTAAGATGTAATAATAATATTGTTGCGTATCCGAATGGTTAAAAAGAAACATAATAGTATCTTTATATGCTTTTTAGGTATAATGATGGACGACTCTGAAATAAAGGAGCTTATTATTCTAACTGGGAAATATGCCACAATTTAAAGCTGGGACAGAATGATATTAATATATAGCTTCAGAACAATATTAAGAAAGGAGTTATTAACCAACTGCGGGGCCTTCCAGAAATGGTAGAACTTTATACATGTAAGTACCTTTTTAAAAATATGTATACTTATGTATCAACTATAATAGGTTTCTTGAATGTATCGTCTTCCATAAAAATATACAATACAACGCTATATCAATCATGGCGGGTGCAACGCTGAGGATGTTTTCTGTTAATTTATTTGAGATAAAGAAATCAGTTAGTTTAAAAGAAATATATGTTTATGGTTAAGAAATGTTATTGTCGAAAACCGTGAATTAGTTAATATATATTAAGTGACTTAGATGTAAACTAATAATACTTTCCCGTAATAAAATTTCTTAATGATTAGGTATGCTGTCTCTTTTAGATTATAAAAATTAAGAAAACTACATATTATTATATCTGCTTCAATGTTTTCATTGGTTGTATTTTCCCTCTTGTTTTAGCTAAACAGTGTTAATTGTGTGACTTAATATTATACAGATAAATAACTAATATTTCATTAACAAAAAGAAAAAAATAAATAAAGATGTGTAGGTTAAATAATGCCATATTTGAACTAAATATGATTCATTATTATTAGTATTAATAGTTCTTATGTGGGGCCGTGTATTTGTTTTTTTTTTGGATTTCCTAAATTTGTCAAAATAAATATCTATATCTTTATAAAAAAATTTTTATTAAAGTAAGATTACTCTTTCTACATAACGATTTTGTTTTAGTGAATTGCTGATATACAAAGTGCTATTAACAAAAGAAGGAAAATTTGAGGAAGTTGGATTTGCCTCTCCATCCTTTTATTGTTGTGCAGAAGCCAGTGGTTTAAGAGGAGAAAATATTTGTATGTAATAATAAAATTTTATATAATGTTTTATTAATAAATAATGATTTTACTTTAACACAATGATTTATTTCGCCGTATGTAATGTCATTTTATTTTCAAGAAATATTAACTTAACTCTAAATATACGTTTATCTCTGCGAAATATATTTCTTAATATTAAATACATTAATTATTAATAGTAAAATAATAATATTCCTTACTAAGAAATATTATTGCTCAGAAAGAATAGTTTTGTAATGTGTAGAAAATATATTTTTATGACTAATAAAATTAATTAACATCAAGTGTAATTTCTTTCTGATAAATGGATTTGAAGTTTGCCAGAAAGTGATAGTTCAATCATGTGTAAGATATATTTCTTTGGCTATAGTAAAATTTATTTGAAATATTTTAGAAAATTATATCTTACATACAAAGATATATTTCTTAGGCAATATGCCAAGTCGATCTTTCTTAAATATTTATAAAGTTTCTTTATGTCAAGAATTTTTTTCTCTCGGTGTAGCAGGCCTGTCCAGATCAACTCTTTTGTATAATTTAATTATTTTTTTACAAAGATCATGTTTCCTCATTTTTATATTTTCCATCATGAGGGGTAGTCTTCATATAATATAATATAGGGGATATAAATATAATATAAGGGATATAAAATTACAAAAATATATTTTTATTGTAAATGGAAAAAAGTATCCATTTCATGTAAATAAAGAATAAATAAATGATTTGTAACCTCAACACCTATGGGAATAAGATCACCAAGCATAGATCGGCATAGGGTAGACTTTAAATTAGTTAAGTAGAGCCTATTCGCAAAATTTCATCAAAATTGGTGTATCACGATAGAAATGGGAAGTTATATCCTATTTTTGTTCTGATTGACTGGAGTATAAAGCAGATTTTTTCCATTTTGTAGTCAAATTCTTGCATATTTTTTCCTCAAAAAGAAGGAACAAAATTGTACACGAACTTCTGTCTTTAATAAGTTTTATCTATGAATATTTTATTATCTTAAAATATTCACACCGCTCGACTTCTATATATCGCCTATAGGGCATATCAAAAAGTTTGTCAATAACTTCGAAGAAACTAACAAAAAAAGAAAATGATGTTTAATATTTAGATGTAATTATGTTACTGTGAAAGTAATAATAAAAATAACAAGCATCTGGACTTCGTAAGTCCAGATGCTTTCGGTCATAACTTTTTAATCGGAAATGACATCTAGACCGTAACTAAATATTCGAGCTCGACTATTGTTTTTTTCTTTAGTTGGTGCATATATGTTTATAAATGTTATTTTTTGATAATTTTTCTGTTACTTTCTCATTAATAATTACAAGAGAGCTCTAAATTTGTCGATTTGTATCCCGAGTGATACTTTGACAGTTTTAATTTATGAAGAAATTATGTCAAAGTATCACGAGGGCAAAACAAATCGATAATTCGAGCTCGAGAGTAATTCGGTAAGATTATTTCATTAATAAAACTGTCTTTTTAAATCATTTTAATGAATATTTTATTGATATATATTCGCCTGAATATTTGCTAAACCTGTTTCTTGTTGTTCTCTGTGACAAGTTGTAAATCATTTCGACGGGATTCTGCAGAAAGGATCCAAACCACATTTTGTTAAAACTGAGATATTAGCCAAAAACTTTATGATACAATTTAAAATTCTCTATTAAAAATAATCATGGTTTAACATTAAAATCGTCAATATATGCATTAGATTTGATTTCACACATACTGTTTGATTAAAGAAAACAGTTGTTTTAAACAAAAAATCCACTTTTGTGGCTTGGTTCCCTTCTGTAAAACAACTTAAGTGTATTAAAAGTTAACAAACATTTATTTTCCATTATTGAGTTACATAATCAGGCGTATAATATAAACAAATGTTAATATGAAATTACTGGGACTTAACAATTTGTTCGATTTCAAAATCTGGAAGTCCCGTGAATTCAAAAAAGTAGTTGTTTAAAAAAATCTAATTTTGTGGCTTGGTTCCCTTCTGTAAAACAACATTAATTCAAAGTTAACAAATATTTATTTTCCATTATTGAGTTATATAATCAGGCGTATAATCTAAAAAAAATGTTAATATGAAATTACTGGGATTTAATAATTTGTTCTGTAAGTCCTGTGAATTCAAGAAAACAGTTGTTTTAAAAAAATCCACTTTTGTAGCTTGGTTCCCTCCTGCAAAATAACTTAAATGAATTTGCATAAAGGAACCAACCCACATGGATCTTGCTGTCATGCTGCAACGATAATGTTGATTGGTTCTTTCACTCATAGAGGACGGTATATATCATATGTGGCTTAGTTCCTTTCTGCACAAGTATCTACGGGGTATTTTACAACCAATGAGACTGTTAATAGGAAAAAGACATATTTGTGGTTGGTTTCCCTTCTGCAGAATCCTGTCCATTTATTGTCATTAAGGTCACTGAATGTATTTTTGCGTAGCAACGAAGGGCATCTGACGTAAAATACTTGACGACGGGAAATTATCAAAATTGATCGCTGTAATTTTTATTCTTGTAGGTTTCTATTGGTCAGAATCTGTATGAATGAAATATTCTGTCAAATTATTTTTAAAGTCGATTGAATCTTTCTGCTTTTTGTTTATCGCAAATCCTGTGCCTAAGTACAAAGCGCCTGTCCAAAGGTGCATTAAAAATTGGGACCTACTTATTGGTTGTCGTCTATTAATTATATCCAAACCTTCAATGAAACTCTATTCTGTTGTATCCGTCATCATCATGCATGTACACTACACCCCTAGCGGAGTAATTGCCGTCTTCTTTGGGCTCTTTCGATTCATTTGGCGCGGGGAATCAGTCCACATTAACATTTAGGTTTTACAAGTTGTTGTGTGACTTGGCATCTTCTACAATTTTTTCGATTAGTTCCTATTTAGGCTTATGATTATGCATTCTCTAACTCCCATCTTCTTAAGGTCCTCTATCTTGTTCTTCCATCTGCTTTTGGGTCTTCTCGTGGTCTGCCTGATACAGGTCTCTATTTGGTAATTTTCTTGATAACTGCTTCTGGATTTCTCCTTTCTATATGTCCCCTCGATCTGAGTCTCTGTGTCTTGATAAATCTGACGATGTCTTATCATTTTAAAAGTTCTCTTTCTTCGTGGTTTATCAGTTTTCTAAATTCATTAGTACCTAAGAATAGTGGGCCTGCTATCCTCGGATTTTCTTTTCTCTCTAGGATCCTCAAACTCTCTCCACCTTTCTTTGTTAGACACATTACTTCAACACCATATGTGATTACTGGTCTAATTAAGGCCATAAGAGCCAGAGTGGCCTAACTGATTTTAACATTACTTTACGTAATCAAAGAAAATTATTAGAAGCTAACAATGCCCGATTGTTTTAGTAGTTTTATGTTGATCAAAAATCATTATTGGTCAACATACAATTACTAAAACAATCGGACATTGATAGCTTCTGATCATTTTGTTTGATTATGTAAAGTAATGTTAAAATCAGTTAGGCCACTCTGGCTCTCATAGCCTCAATTGCTGCTCTGTAAATTTTCAGTTTAATATTCTGAGTAAGCTTCTTACCTTTGAATACTAAAGGAAGAATATTATGTATTTAATTTAATTCAAAATACATTTTACTGCTGCCATAAAACAGAAAAAATGTTTATTTAAAAAATAAACAGAGCTTTTCGTTAAATTCAATGTTCAAACTGCCAGGAGGCAGGTGTTTGGCAGCTTGAACATTGAATTTAAGCGAAAAGCAATGTTCATTTATGAAATAAACATCAGTTTTCTGGCAGCAGTAAAATGTATTTTGAATTAAATTAATTACATACATTCCTCTTTTTGTGCCAATTAATTTAATTCAAAACAATTTTTTGGATACCCTGTATAAATAATTATGTTAGTTAGATAGATGAAGTAGTTTTCAATCCTAATAGCAAAATTAATAATATTGAAAATATTAAAAACATTACTAAAAGATTTTTAAATTGAAAACTTATTGGTACACTTTCCTTGTCACACCTCCAAGGCTTCTACAATTTGCAAGCACATGGATGCTGCAGTGAAGACAAAGGGAAGGAATTCTACACTATGCAATTCACCCCCCCCCCCCCTCGTCCGCAGCTTGGTAAAGTTCCAACGGAAAATGCACCTGGTTACTCTACGGAGTAATAGGACTATAAAATAAAATGCGAAGAATAAAACCATTTTTATTCAGTTGCAATGCGAAGGCACAACAATCTTACTTTTCAATTAGAATACAGTCCTCTGAATGGCGATTTTCGGCTCTTATTGGAGCCTCATACATTTATACATTTATACAGGGTATACATTTTTATTTTATAGTCGTATTATTCCGTAGAGTAACGAGGTGCATTTTCCGTTGGAACTTTACCAAGCTGCAGACGGGGGATGTGAATTGCATAGTGTAGAATTCCTTCCCTTTGATTTCACTGCAGCATCCATGTGCTTGCAAATTGTAGAAGCCTTGGAGGTGTCACCAGGAAAGTGTACCAATAAGTTTTCAATTTAAAAATCTTTTAGTAATGTTTTTAATATTTTCAATATTATTAATTTTGCTATTAGGATTGAAAACTACTTCATCTTTCAATTGCCAGATGACACTAGTCACCTAATACCTTCACTTCGTTTGCAATGGGTGGGAAAAACTCTCGGTGCTGGTCATTTAGGATTTGGAGAACAGTGCCTACGTTCTCTCCGATGAGGCTCCAATAAGAGCCGAAAATCGCGATTCAGAGGACTGGACTGCACTCCGTATTCTAATTGAAAAGTAAGATTGCTTTGCCTGCACATTGCAACTGAATAAAAATGGTATACATTTTAAATTATGTTAGTCTTTATGTTACTGAATAAAGAATTGAATTACCTTTCAAATGAGCTAGCACACGACCCCTATTCTCATTTTAAATAATCATCTATTACGTCATCAGGCACAGATGGATGAGGTCACTAGTATAATATAAATAATAAAAAATCATAATTTAAAATTAAAAATCAACCTGTTTCGGGGTTTTTCCTTAAGGCAACCCATTAGCGATCAACAGGTAGCCAAAACGCGTTCCAAGATTGCGGCTGTAATTTTGAATATTTTTTCCAGATATTTGGCACACGTATTCGTAATATAATAAAGAATGGCGGTACAGAGCCCAATATGAAAAATATATTAATATGTCGAAATTACTCTGTAATTAAATACTATATTAAAAAAACGAGCCTGTACCGCCATTAAGAAGAACAAAAAAAATACACTTTCTTCAAATAAACTTTTTTATCCGATGCCTAGATTTTGTGTCATTTTGGAACTACTAATGAAATAAAAAATTTTAGTAGTTCCAAAATGACACAAAATCTAGGCATCGGATAAAAAAGTTTATTTGAAGAAAGTGTATTTTTTTGTTCTTCTTAATGGCGGTACAGGCTCTTTTTTTTTAATATTGTATTTAATTACAGAGTAATTTCGACATATCAATATATTTTTCAAATTGGGCTCTGTACCGCCATTCTTTATTATATTACGAATACGTGTGCCAAATATCTCGAAAAAATATTCAAAATTACAGCCGCAATCTTGAAACGCGTTTTCGCTACCTGTTGATCGCTACTGTTTTCTTTTAAAGTCTCTTGCTTACGAAATAACGAATTTATTCCTTTCATTTGAGCCATACTGTAAATACGTTATACATATTACTAAGCCTTTACAATTTACAAGAATATTAAGGGTAAGAACAAAACAAGTGGGTCTCGGTGGAGGTGGATGTGGAGGTCGCGGTCGATGTCGACATCCATGTAAAACAAACACATTGTACTGAATGAAAGAGAACAGAGCAAGTAAGTCGCGGTGGAGGTTTAGCGCGATGCCATCCAGGAGGTTTACATCGATGCTTTTGAAAATGAAATGAGTTTGTTTTACATGGATGTCTACGGCGCGGCCTACAAGGATGCTTCCCTGTGATTGGTCCGTTCGAAGCCAAGTTGTCATTATCTACATCTTCAGCGATTTTGTCGTGCCAGGAACTTAATCAACAATGGTTCCAGCAGGACTGAGTAACCTGTCACACGACCAGAGTGTCTCTTCGAATCATCATCATTTGGCTCTACAACTCTATGTGTCTTGGCCTCATTTACTATTTTCCTCCATTGTTGTCGGTTCTGAGCAGCTATTTCCCATTTCTGTACTCTCATTTTGCGTAGATCACTGGCTACTGCGTCCTTCCATCTCTTTCTTGGGCGACCAACAACTGACCTTTTGCCATCGGGCCTTTCCCAGAATGTGGCGTTCAATAATATGGAGTCGTCTCTTCAAATGCTGCGCAATTATTTTGTGGATTGCCTTATTTCGCGTGGCAGTGATTTTCCATGCTTATTGCACTCAACAGACATAATGCTACCTGATGCGAACATATGGCGAATGCTGAAGGAGGCTACTGTTTTTCTCTTCGGTCCACCGTCTGACATTCCGGAATTGCTAAAATTGACTAAAATTTAAGATTTTTTACGCCATTCAACATCCTTAGTTCACAGACATGAATAAGAACCTTGGAGAGCGCTACGAAAAATGCTTGAAACTGAACGGAGGACATCATGGGCATCTGTTTTATCTGGAACGTCATCGTGACTAACTTTTGAAAGGCTATATCAAGTATACTAATTATAGAAATAATATTTCTGTATTTAATGTTCACAGTACTGAAATTAACATTTCAATGTACTGCCATAGTACAGCATTAGAAAAATGTTTTAAAATAATTTATTATTTGATAAA